>NC_135955.1:1185987-1213252 GCF_053455715.1 Rhinoraja longicauda | reverse complement strand
GTGCCCCCGGTCACGTGTGTTTGCCTGCCCCGTGTGTATTGGTATCCCCGGACACGCATGTTTGCCTGCCCTGTGTGTTTTGGTGCCCCGGTCACATGTGTTTGTCCCCTGTGTATTAGTATCCCTGGTCATGCATGTTTGTCCCCTGTGTATTAGTATCCCCGGTCACGCGTGTTTGTCTGCCCCGTGTGTTTTGGTGCTCCGGTCCCATGGGATTTGGTGCCTCTGGTAACATGTTTTCCTGTGGCCCGTGTTTCCCAGTCCCCTGTGTTTTGGTAACCTGGTCACGCGTGTTTGTGCGCCCCTGTATTTTGGTGACCTGGTCACGCGTGTTTGTGCGCCCCTGTGTTTTGGTGACCTGGTCACGCGTGTTTGTGGGCCCCTGTGTTTTGGTGACCTGGTCACACGTGTTATGCACACAGACGTTCTCCACGCCCCGATACCACCCCAAGAGCCAGCCCTTCATAGATCACGTCTTCACCTTCACCATCACCGACGGACGAATCTGGTTCAGGAACTACCAGGTCAGTGGGGGGGGGGAACGTGGGCGTGTGGGGGGGGGGTCGGGGAACGTGGGCGTGTGGGGGGGGGTCGGGGAACGTGGGCGTGTGGGGGGGGTCGGGGAACGTGGGCGTGTGGGGGGGGTCGGGGAACGTGGGCGTGCGGGGGGGGTCGGGGAACGTGGGCGTGTGGGGGGGGTCGGGAACGTGCGTGGGACGTGGGGTGGGAGGCGGACGTGGGCGTGTGGGGGGGTCGGGGAACGTGGGCGTGTGGGGGGGGTCGGGGAACGTGGGCGTGTGGGGGGGTCGGGAACGTGGGCGTGGGGGGGATCGGGGAACGTGGGCGTGTGGGGGGGGGGGTCGGGGAACGTGGGCGTGTGGGGGGGGAGTCGGGGATACACAGCTGGAGGGGGTGGAGTTCCCGCGTGTGCCAACTGTTTCGTGTGCCAAACAAATTCTTGATTTGCAATGTTCCATGTGGCAGCGGTGTGGTGCTACAGTGGTGTGGTGGTACAGTGGTGCGGTGGTACAGTGGTGTGGTGGTACAGTGGTGTGTTGGTACAGTGGTGTGGTGGTACAGTGGTGTGGTGGTACAGTGGTGTGGTGGTACAGTGGTGTGGTGGTACAGTGGTGCGGTGGTACAGTGGTGTGGTGGTACAGTGGTGTGGTGGTACAGTGGTGCGGTGCTACAGTGGTGTGGTGGTACAGTGGTGTGGTGGTACAGTGGTGTGGTGGTACAGTGGTGTGTTGGTACAGTGGTGTGGTGGTACAGTGGTGTGGTGGTACAGTGGTGTGGTGGTACAGTGGTGTGGTGGTACAGTGGTGTGGTGGTACAGTGGTGCGGTGCTGCAGTGGTGTGGTGGTACAGTGGTGTGGTGGTACAGTGGTGCGGTGGTACAGTGGTGCGGTGGTACAGTGGTGCGGTGGTACAGTGGTGTGGTGGTACAGTGGTGTGGTGGTACAGTGGTGCGGTGCTACAGTGGTGTGGTGGTACAGTGGTGTGGTGGTGTGGTGTGGTGGTACAGTGGTGTGGTGCTACAGTGGTGTGGTGGTACAGTGGTGTGGTGGTACAGTGGTGTGGTGCTGCAGTGGTGTGGTGGTGCAGTGGTGTGGTGGTGCAGTGGTGTGGTGCTGCAGTGGTGTGGTGGTACAGTGGTGTGGTGGTACAGTGGTGTGGTGGTACAGGGGTGTGGTGGTACAGTGGTGGTGCTGCAGTGGTGTGGTGCTGCAGTGGTGTGGTGGTGCTGCAGTGGTGTGGTGCTGCAGTGGTGTGGTGCTGCAGTGGTGTGGTGCTGCAGTGGTGTGGTGCTGCAGTGGTGTGGTGCTGCAGTGGTGTGGTGGTACAGTGGTGTGCGGGCTTCTCATGCGGTGCTACGATTGCAGATTATCGAGGAGGACGGCTCGCTGGTGGAGATCGGGCCTCGCTTCGTGCTGCAGCTCATTAAGGTTTTCCGGGGCAGCTTTGGTGGACAGACGCTGTATGAAAACCCAGCGTACCGCTCGCCCAATCTGGTAAGCTGTAACGCCGCACGCCCCTGCCACCCGTGATGAGCTGCAGACCCACGGCACTGCCACACACCCACACACCGGCACAGCACGCCTCTCCTGGTCCACAGCAGCTCCTGCATCACAACACCCCTCCACTTGGCCCTTCCAGCCAGCACCGCCATTCATTGTGATCATGGCTGATCATCTACAATCAGTAACCCGTGCCTGCCTTCTCCCATATCCCTTGATTCCACCAGCCCCTAGAGCTCTATCTAACTCTCTTTTAAATTCATCCAGTGATTTGGCCTCCACTGCCCTCTGTGGCAGAGAATTCCACAAATTCACAACTCTCTGGGTGAAAAAGTTCCTTCTCATCTCAGTTTTAAATGGCCTCCCCTTTATTCTAAGACTGTGGCACCTGGTTCTGGACTCCCCCAACATTGGGAACATTTTTCCTGCATCTATCTTGTCCAGTCCTTTTATAATTTTATACGTTTCTATAAGATCCCCTCTCATCCTTCTAAACTCCAGTGAACACAAGCCCAGTCTTTCCAATCTTTCCTCACATGACAGTCCCGCCATCCCGGGGATTAACCTCGTGAACCTACGCTGCACTGCCTCAATAGCAAGGATCTTGGGGTTGGTCTCCGTGGGGGGGGGGGGCTGTTTTGGGGGAGGTTTCCAGGAAGGGAGAGTTTGGGGCGCAGAGGCGGGCGTGTTTTGGGTAGGGGGGTTCCGGGGGTGTATGTTTTGGGGGGGTTTGGGCCGCGGGGGGGATTGTTTTTAGGGGGATTTTGGGGAGGGGAGGGTCTCAGCCGCGGGGGAGATGTTTTGGGGTGGTTTGGGCTGGGGGGGGTTTCGGTGGGGGGTTGGGTTGTAGGGGGGTTTGTAACGGTTGTAAGGGATTTGGGGGGGTCTCGGCCGCAGGTGGAGGGGGGTTTGGGGGGGGGTCTCTCGTTCGGGGGGGGGGGGATTTGGGGAGGGGCACGTGTGTCTCACTGCCCACTGACGGCTGCCCTCTGTCCCCAGCACCGGCGCTTGCTGCGGTCAGTGGCGGCCGCGCGCTTGACCGAACGCCGCAACGTGAAGGCGGTGCGTCGGCAGCACCATGGCCGCGAGCTGCAGACCCTGCCCCACGACCCCACCCACGCCGTGTTTGACACCCCCGCACCCCCCCGGCCCACCCCCACCGCCGGCCCCACCGCCGACCCACGCCCCCACTACAAGAAGAAACTGCACAAACGCCAACGCCTCCGCGTGAAGCAGTAACACGAGGGGCTCACACCCCCCACACACCCCCCCCCCCCAAACACACACCCCCCACACACACCCCCCAAACACCCCCCCCCCACACACACACCCCCCACACACACCCCCCCCCCCAAACACACACCCCC
Source organism: Rhinoraja longicauda (assembly GCF_053455715.1). Classification (NCBI taxonomy): domain Eukaryota; kingdom Metazoa; phylum Chordata; class Chondrichthyes; order Rajiformes; family Arhynchobatidae; genus Rhinoraja; species Rhinoraja longicauda. The sequence continues at coordinate 1,209,867 of NC_135955.1, read as the reverse complement.
CAAACACACACACCCCCCCTAAACACACACCCCCCCTAAACACACACCCCCCACACAAACACACACCCCCCCCCAAACACACACCCCCCACCCCTCACACACACGCACACCCCCACACACACACACCCCCCACACACACCCCCCCCAAACACACACCCCCCCACGCACACCCCCACACACCCCCCACACACACACAACCCCCCACACACACACACACCCCCCACACACACCCCCCCCCAAACACACACCCCCCCCCCACACACCCCCCCCCAAACACACCCCCCCCCAAACACACACCCCCCCCCCAAACACACACCCCCCACACACACCCCCCCCAAACACACACCCCCCACCCCTCACACACACGCACACCCCCACACACACCCCCCCCACACACACACACCTCCCCCAAACACACACACCCCCCACACACCCCCCCCAAACACACACCCCCCACCCCTCACACACACGCACACCCCCACACACACCCCCCCCCAAACACACCCCCCCCCCAAACACACACCCCCCACACACACCACCCCCAAACACACACCCCCCACCCCTCACACACACGCACACCCCCACACACACCCCCCCCACACACACACACACCCCCCCAAACACACACACACCCCCCACACACCCCCCCCAAACACACACCCCCCACCCCTCACACACACGCACACCCCCACACACACCCCCCCCAAACACCCCCCCCCCACACACACACACCCCCCAAACACACGCCCCCCACCCCTCACACATACACACACACGCACACCCCCCACACACACACCCTCCCCTACCACTATACCACCCACCCCACAACACTCCCCACACACACACGCACACCCCCCACACACACCCTCCCCCACCATACCCACACCCCCCCCCCCCCCACACGGACTACCCACTCCCCTCTCCCCCCACTCCCCTCTCCCCCCACTGCCTTCTCCCCCCACACAGACTGTCCCCTCCCGCCCTCCTACAGACTGTTGTTGCTCCCACCCTGTGTGGGTTGTGGGGTAGGGGGGACCGGGGCCCCATGTGTGTGTGTGTGGGGGGGGGGGGGGCGTTTGTACAGTCGCACAGTGCTACAATAAAGTCATATTTGTTGTTGAGTTTCTCATGCAGCCTCTTTACTGACACATTGGCCTTGAGAACAATGAGTACAATAAGCTGTCAGTGAGAGCAGAGATGCAGCGCGGAAACAGGCCCTTCGGCCCACTAGGTCCGCGCCGACCAGCGATCCCACACACTGGGAACAATGTTTACATTTACCAAGCCAATTAACCTACAAACCTGCACGTCTTTGGAGTGTGGGAGGAAACCGAAGATCTCGGAGAAAACCCACGCAGGTCACGGGGAGAACGTACAAACTCCGTATAGACAGCACCCGTAGTCAGGATGGAACTAAGGCCCTAGATAAACTAGACTGGGATAGTGCAGGGACCTGTGTACACAGAGCCCTGCATTGGTTCCCTGCTGAGGTGGGGCATACTTACAAATGTGCTGGGTTGCTGGCAACAAGCTGCTGAACCTGGAGGTGACGTCACCTTCCCGATGGCAGGGGTGGAATGAGAGTGTGGCCAGGGAGGTGTGGGTCAGTGAAGTGTGTGGGTCAGTGAGTGTGTGGCCAGGGTGGTGTGGGTCAGTGAGTGTGTGGGTCAGTGAGTGTGTGGGTCAGTGAGTGTGTGGGTCAGTGAGAGTGTGGCCAGGGTGGTGTGGGTCAGTGAGTGTGTGGCCAGGGTGGTGTGGGTCAGTGAGAGTGTGGGTCAGTGAGTGTGTGGCCAGGGTGGTGTGGGTCAGTGAGTGTGTGGGTCAGTGAGTGTGTGGCCAGGGTGGTGTGGGTCAGTGAGTGTGGCCAGGGGGGTGTGGGTTAGTGAGTGTGTGGCCAGGGTGGTGTGGGTCAGTGAGTGTGGCCAGGGGAGTGTGGGTCAGTGAGTGTGTGGCCAGGGTGGTGTGGGTCAGTGGGTGTGTGGCCAGGGTGGTGTGGGTCAGTGGTGTGTGGCCAGGGTGGTGTGGGTCAGTGAGTGTGTGGCCAGGGTGGTGTGGGCCAGGGTGGTGTGGGTCAGTGGGTGTGTGGCCAGGGTGGTGTGGGTCAGTGGGTGTGTGGCCAGGGTGGTGTGGGTCAGTGGGTGTGTGGCCAGGGTGGTGTGGGTCAGTGAGTGTGTGGCCAGGGTGGTGTGGGTCAGTGGGTGTGTGGGTCAGTGAGAGTGTGGCAGGGTGGTGTGGGTCAGTGAGAGTGTGGCCAGGGTGGTGTGGGGTCAGTGAGTGTGTGGCCAGGGTGGTGTGGGCCAGGGTGGTGTGGGTCAGTGGGTGTGTGGCCAGGGTGGTGTGGGTCAGTGAGTGTGTGGCCAGGGTGGTGTGGGTCAGTGAGTGTGTGGCCAGGGTGGTGTGGGTCAGTGAGTGTGTGGCCAGGGTGGTGTGGGTCAGTGAGTGGGTCAGTGAGTGTGTGGGTCAGTGAGTGTGTGGCCAGGGTGGTGTGGGTCAGTGAGTGTGGCCAGGGGGGTGTGGGTTAGTGAGTGTGTGGCCAGGGTGGTGTGGGTCAGTGAGTGTGGCCAGGGGAGTGTGGGTCAGTGAGTGTGTGGCCAGGGTGGTGTGGGTCAGTGGGTGTGTGGCCAGGGTGGTGTGGGTCAGTGGGTGTGTGGCCAGGGTGGTGTGGGTCAGTGAGTGTGTGGCCAGGGTGGTGTGGGCCAGGGTGGTGTGGGTCAGTGGGTGTGTGGCCAGGGTGGTGTGGGTCAGTGGGTGTGTGGCCAGGGTGGTGTGGGTCAGTGAGAGTGTGGCCAGGGTGGTGTGGGTCAGTGAGTGTGTGGCCAGGGTGGTGTGGGCCAGGGTGGTGTGGGTCAGTGGGTGTGTGGCCAGGGTGGTGTGGGTCAGTGAGTGTGTGGCCAGGGTGGTGTGGGTCAGTGAGTGTGTGGCCAGGGTGGTGTGGGTCAGTGAGTGTGTGGCCAGGGTGGTGTGGGTCAGTGGGTGTGTGGGTCAGTGAGAGTGTGGCCAGGGTGGTGTGGGTCAGTGAGAGTGTGGCCAGGGTGGTGTGGGTCAGTGAGTGTGTGGCCAGGGTGGTGTGGGTCAGTGGGTGTGTGGGTCAGTGAGAGTGTGGCCAAGGTGGTGGGTCAGTGAGAGTGTGGCCAGGGTGGTGTGGGCCAGGGTGGTGTTGGTCAGTGGTGGTGTGGGTCAGTGAGTGTGGGTCAGTGAGTGTGTGGGTCAGTGAGTGTGTGGCCAGGGTGGTGTGGGTCAGTGAGAGTGTGGCCAGGGTGGTGTGGGTCAGTGAGTGTGGGTCAGTGAGTGTGTGGGTCAGTGAGTGTGTGGCCAGGGTGGTGTGGGTCAGTGAGTGTGTGGCCAGGGTGGTGTGAGTCAGTGGGTGTGTGGCCAGGGTGGTGTGGGTCAGTGAGTGTGGGTCAGTGAGTGTGTGGGTCAGTGAGTGTGTGGCCAGGGTGGTGTGGGTCAGTGAGTGTGTGGGTCAGTGAGTGTGTGGCCAGGGTGGTGTGGGTCAGTGAGAGTGTGGCCAGGGGTGTGTGGGTCTCATGGTGCTGGCTGCCTTTGTGAGGCAGTGCCTCCTGAAGATCCCTTCAATGGTTTAGAGGTCGGAACCCATGATGGACCGGGCAGTTTAGTTTAGAGATACAGCGTGGAAACACCCTTTGGCCCACTGAGTCCGCACCGGCTAGTGATCCCCGCACATTAACACACACTAGGGGTAATTGTACATGTACACCAAGCCACTTAACCTACAAACCTGCACGTCTTTGGAGTGTGGGAGGAAACCGAAGATCTCGGAGAAAAACCCACGCAGGTCACGGAGAGAGCGTACAAACTCCGTACAGACAGCCACCGTAGTGGGGGTGGAACCCGGGTCTCAACTCTGCCGCTGAGCCACCATGGTGACCGCTTTGATAATCTGCTTTGCTGCTGGGCGTTTGAGCTGGTGACCCAGGCAGTGATGCAACTTGTCAGAATACTCCCTGCAGAGGTTCAAGAGTCTGAAGAAGGGTCTCAACCCGAAACGCCACCCACTCCTTCTATCCAGAGATGCTGCCTGACCCGCTGAGTGACTCCAGCACTCTGAAATGTCACCTATCCATGTTCTCCACAGATGCTGCCTGACCCGCTGAGTTACTCCAGCACTCTGAAACGTCACCTATCCATGTTCTCCACAGATAATAATAATAATAAACATTTATTTTATATAGCGCCTTATCGGGTGCTCAAAGCGCTTTACATAAACAATCAAACATAAAAACAAACACAAACTATCCTAACGGAGAAGCGGCGAATAAACAACGCCAGCGTCCTCTCACGTCAGGGTCCGGCAGTAGACATCAAAAAGCACAGGACACACAGATACAATTTTTTACACAAACAGCCATCACAGTGATTGCTCTAGGCACACCCTCACTGTGATGGAAGGCAAAGTCTTATCTCCTCCTGATTTCTTCTCCCGTGGAGCCACGAGGTGATCAAGGCTCCCAACTTTTTGAAGCCCCCACCGGGTGATGGAAAGTCCCAGGGCCGAGCCGAGCAGGCCGATGAAGGTCCTGAGCCCCCACCGGGCGATGGAAAGTCCCAGGGCCGAGCCGAGCAGGCCGATGAAAGTCCTGAGCCCCACCGGGCGATGGAAAGTCCCAGGGCCGAGCCACGCAGGGCGATGAAAGTCCTGAGCCCCCACCGGGCGATGGAAAGTCCCAGGGCCGAGCCACGCAGGGCGATGAAGGTCCTGAGCCCCCACCGGGCGATGGAAAGTGCTGCGGCCGAGCCACGCAGGGCGATGAGGGGCCTGCGAGCGGGTCGATCGTACCTCGCGCTTCGGGGCGGTCGAAGCTGCTACGGCTGGAGCTCCCGAAAGCCGGTCGCCAGCCAGGGACCTGCGAGCTCCCGATGTTGCGGTCTGCAGGGCCCACGGCCGAAGTCTCCGAGATGGTAAGTCCAGGCCCTGCGACCGGAGTCTTCAAGGTCGATCCCAGCTGGAGGCCGCCGACTCCACGATGTTAGGCCGTAGCGCGAACGGAGATACGACACGGTAAAGGTCGCATCTCCGTTGAGGAGGAGATTTGAAAAAAGGTTTCCCCCAACCCCCCCCACCACCCCCCACATATACAGAGTTAAAAATAAAACAAAACGTACATTAAACGATGAGACAAAAAAACAACAAAAAACACAGAGACTGCCGGTGAGCCGCAGCTGCAGAACGCTAGTTATGTTGCCCTGATGCTGCCTGACCCGCTGAGTTACTCCAGCACTCTGTGAAACGTCACCTATCCATGTTCTCCACAGATGCTGCCTGACCCGCTGAGTTACTCCAGCATTTTGTGTCGACCTGAGCTCAAGAGAGTTTTTTCAAACCGAAGCTTCTGAGGAAGGGGGGGTGTTGAGGGGTTTTCTTTGTGAGTGCATCAATGTGCCGGGTCCAGGAAAGTCCTTCAGAGATGTGCTCACCCAGGAATTAGAAACCGTTGTCTCTCCACCTCCGTCTCATCGATGAACACAGGTTTGTGGGGCCCCTGCCTTCCCCGTTTAAAGTTACCCATCACATCACATCAACGGACCCCCTCCACTTTTACCCCCCCCCCCCCCCCCCCGTTTGGCCTACTACCCTCACTAGAACTTTTTATCTCAAACTGCCGGCGTGACATTAACCACCTCAAATTCTCCACTCCCTGACTAACTCCAACCTCTCCCCTCCTGAACGTGCAGCCCTCCACTCACTCCGCAACAACCCGGACTTAATCATTAAACCCGCTGACAAGGGAGGGGCTGTGGTAGTCTGGCGTGCTGACCTCCACCGGACCGAGGCCAGACGACAACTATCAGACACCTCTTCCTACCTATCCCTGGACCATGACCCCACCGACAAACACCAGACCTTTATCAGCAGCACCATCACCGACCTCACCAACTCCGGCGATCTACCCCCCAGTGCCTCCAATCTCATAGTTCCCCAGCCCCGCACGGCCCGATTCTACCTCCTACCCAAAATCCACAAACATAACTGTCCCGGCAGACCCATTGTTTCTGCCTGCTCATGCCCCACCGAACTTATCTCCACCTACCTCGACTCCATCCTATCCCCCCTGGTCAAATCCCTCCCCACCTACGTCCAAGACACCTCACACGCTCTCCATCTCCTGGATAACTTCCGGTTCCCAGGCCCCCACTCCCTCATTTTCACCATGGATGTCCAGTCACTCTACACTTCCATCCCCCACAAGGATGGTCTCGAAGCCCTCCGTTTCTTCCTCGACCGTAGAACCAGCCAATCCCCATCGACCAACACTCTCCTCCGCCTAGCAGAGCTGGTTCTTACCCTCAACAACTTCTCCTTTGACTCCTCCCACTTCCTCCAAACCAGAGGCATAGCTATGGGCACTCGCATGGGCCCTAGCTACGCCTGCCTCTTTGTTGGGTACGTCGAACAATCCCTGTTCCAGACGTACACCGGCCCCATCCCCGAACTCTACCTCCGCTACATCGACGACTGCATTGGTGCTACCTCTTGCACCCATGCAGAACTCACTGACTTTATACACTTCACCTCCAATTTCCATCCTGCCCTTAAATATACCTGGACTATCTCTGACATCTCCCTCCCGTTTCTGGACCTCACCATCTCCATCACAGGAGAAAAACTAGTGACGGACATTTACTACAAGCCCACCGACTCGCACAGCTATCTGGACTACACTTCTTCCCACCCGGTCCCCTGCAAAAAGTCTATCCCCTACTCCCAATTCCTCCGTCTACGCCGCATCTGCGCCCGGGATGAGGTGTTTCACACTAGGGCTTCCGAGATGTCCTCGTTTTTCAGAAAACGGGGCTTCCCCTCCTCCATTATAGATGAGGCTCTCACTAGGGTCTCTTCTACATCCCGCAGCTCCGCTCTTGCTCCCCCTCCCCCCACTCGCAACAAGGACAGGATCCCCCTCGTTCTCACCTTCCACCCCACCAGCCAGCGGATCCAACATATCATCCACCAACATTTCCGTCACCTACAACAGGACCCCACTACTGGCCACATATTCCCATCCCCTCCCCTCTCTGCGTTCCGCAGAGACCGTTCCCTCCGCAACTCCCTGGTCCACTCGTCCCTTCCGACCCAAACCACCCTAACCCCGGGCACTTTCCCCTGCAACCGCAGGAGATGCAACACCTGTCCCTTTACCTCCCCCCTCAACTCCTTCAAAGGACCCAAACAGTCTTTCCAGGTGAGACAGAGGTTCACCTGCACCTCCTCCAACCTCATCTATTGTATACGCTGCTCTAGATGTCAACTTATTTATATCGGCGAAACCAAGCGTAGGCTCGGCGATCGCTTCGCTGAACACCTGCGCTCGGTCCGCATTAATGCAACTGATCTCCCGGTGGCCCAGCACTTTAACTCCCCCTCCCATTCCCAGTCTGACCTTTCTGTCATGGGCCTCCTCCAGTGCCATAGTGAGGCCCGCCGGAAATTGGAGGAGCAGCAACTCATATTTCGCCTGGGCAGTTTGCAGCCCGGTGGTATGAACGTCGACTTCTCCAACTTCAGATAGTTCCTCTGTCCCTCCCGTCCCCTCCTCCTTCCCAGATCTCCCTCTGTCTTCCTGTCTCCACCTATATCCTTCCTTTGTCCCACCCCCAACATCAGTCTGAAGAAGGGTCTCGACCCGAAACGTCACCCATTCCTTCTCTCCCGAGATGCTGCCTGACCTGCTGAGTTACTCCAGCATTTTGTGAATAAATCCTTGGTTCCACTGGTGTTGAGAGCAAGGATGTCATTGTGACACCATTTGGTCGGATGGTGCAGGTGGGGTCAGATCTGGACCGGTCAGAGGGGTGAACCCGACCCGACACGGTTTTGCAGACCACCGCCCGTGAGAGGCGGCATGGAACTAGCACTGCCAACCAGTCGGGTCACCCGCCTCCTGTCCCCACCCACCATTCACCCATGATTCACCCAAACAGTGGACACACGCAGACTTGCCCCAGGGTAGAGTAATAGAGTGATACAGTGTGGAAACAGGCCCTTCATAGAGTCACAGAGTGACACAGTGTGGAAACAGGCCCTTCGGCCCAACTCGCCCACACTGGCCAACAATGTCCCAGCTACACTAGTCCCACTTGCCTGCGCTTGGTCCATACCCCTCCAAACCTGTCCTATCCATGTACCTGTCCAACTGTTTCTTAAACAATGGGATAGTCCCAGCCTCAACTACCTCCTCTGGCAGCTTGTTCCATACACCCACCACCCACTGTGTGAAAAAGTTACCCCTCGGATTCCTATTAAATCTTTTCCCCTTCACCATGAACCCATGTCCACTGGTTCTCAATTCCCCAGCTCTGGGTAAAAGACTGTGCATCTACCCGATCGATTCCTCTCATGATTTTGTACACCTCTACAAGATCTCCCCTCATCCTCCTGCGCTCCATGGAATAGAGACCCAGCATTCCCAACCTTTCCAAATAGCTCACACCCTCTAGTCAAAGAAACATAGAAAATAGGTGCAGGAGGAGGCCATTTGGCCCTTCAAGCCAACACCACCATTCATAGTGATCATGGCTGTCCATCCACAATCAGTAACCTGTGCCTGCCTTCTCCCCATACCCGTAGAGCTCTATCTAACTCTCTTTTACATTCATCCAGTGAATTTGGCCTCCACTGCCCTCTGTGGCAGAGAATTCCACAGATTCACAACTCTGGGTGAAAATGTTTCTTCTCACCTCAGTTTTAAATGGCCTTACCTTTATTCTTAGACTGTGGCCCCTGGTTCAGGACTCCCCCAACATTGGGAACATTTTTCCTGCATCTAGCTTGTCCAGTCCTTTTATACTTTTATACGTCTCTATAAGATCCCCTCTCGTCCTTCTAAACTCCAGTGAATACAAGCCCAGTCTTTCCAATCTTTCCTCATATGACAGTCCCGCCATCCCGGGGATTAACCTCGTGAACCTACGCTGCACTGCCTCAATAGCAAAGACGTCCTTCCTCAAATTAGGAGACCAAAACTGCACACAATACTCCAGATGTGGTCTCACCAGGGCCCTTTACAGCTGCAGAAGAACCTCTTTACTCCTATACTGAAATCCTCTCGTTATGAAGGCCAACAAGCCATTAGCTTTCTTCACTGCCTGCTGTACCTGCACGCCAACTTTCAGTGACTGGTGTACAAGGACACCCAGGTCTCGCTGCACTTCCCCCTTACCTAACCTGACACCATTGAGATAATAATCTGCCTCCTTGTTTTTGCCACCAAAGTGGATAACCTCACATTTATCTATATTATACTGCATCTGCCACGCATCAGACCACTCACTCAACCTGTCCAAGTCACCCTGCAACCTCCTAACATCCTCTTCACAGTTCACACTGCCACCCAGCTTTATGTCATCAGCAAACTTGCTAGCGTTACTTCTATTTCCATCATCCAAATAATTTATATTGTAAACAGTTGCGGCCCCAACACCGAGCCTTGCGGCACTCCATTCACCACTGCCTGCCACTCTGAAAAGGACCCGTTTATTCCCACTCTTTGCTTCCTGTCGGCCAACCAATTCTCTGTTCACGTCAACACCCTATCCCCAATACCATGTGCTCTAATGTTACTCACCAATCTCCCGTGTGGGACCTTATCAAAGGATTTCTGAAAGTCTAGATACACTATAATAATATAATATAATAAACATTTATTTTTTATAGCGCTTTTCCAAGTGCTCAAAGACGCTTTACAAAAACAGTCATGACATAAAAACAAACAGACGAACTATCCTGACGGAGAAGCGGCGAACAAATAGCGCCAGCGTCCTCTCACGTCAGGGTCCGACACGAGACAATAAAGAACACAAGACACACAATTACAATTTTAACACAAACAGCCATCACAGTGATTGCTCCAGGCACACCCTCACTGTGATGGAAGGCAAAGAAAAGTCTTATCTCCTCCTCATTCTTCTCCCGTGGTGCCACGAGGCGATCGAGGCTCCCGACTTTTGAAGCCCCCACCGGGCGATGGAAAGTCCCAGGGCCGAGCCGAGCAGGCCGATGAAGGTCCTGAGCCCCCACCGGGCGATGGAAAGTCCCAGGGCCGAGCCGAGCAGGCCGATGAAGGTCCTGAGCCCCCACCGGGCGATGGAAAGTGCTGCGGCCGAGCCACGCAGGGCGATGAAGGGCCTGCGAGCGGGTCGATCGTACCTCGCGCTTCGGGGCGGTTGAAGCTGCTACGGCTGGAGCTCCCAAAAACCGGTCGCCAGCCAGGGACCTCTTTAATAATTGACTCCAGCATCTTCCCCACCACTGATGTCAGACTAACTGGTCTGTAATTCCGTTTCTCTCTCTCCCTCCTTTCTTGAAAAGTGGGATAACATTACCCTCCAATCCACAGGAACTGATCCTGAATCTATAGAACATTGGAAAATGATCACCAATGCGTCCACGAAATGATCACCAATGCGTTCACCTTTCACATCGATTCCTATTACACTTGGCCATTCCCTCCTATCCCTTTGTGAGCTTCCTTTTCCGTTAATTCTGGGGTCATTAACTATCCCTTTACTCTCTTTCCCTTCAATTCCATCCCTGACTCCCCCATTTGACACCCCCCCCCCCCCATTTAGTTTAAAACCACCCGTGTAGCAGTGGCAAACCTGCCTGCCAGAATGCTGGTCCCCCACCTGTTAAGGTGCAACCCGTCCCTTTTGTACAATTCCCCCTTACCCCAAAACAGATCCCAGTGGTCTAAGAATCTAAATCCCTGCCCCCTGCACCAGTTCCTCAGCCACACATTCAGGTCGTGTATCTCCCTGTTCCTGCTCTCACCAGCACGAGGAACTGGAAGCAAACCGGAGATAAGCACCCTGAGGTCCTGCTTTTTAGCCTTCTTCCAAGCTCTCTAAAGTTACGCTGCACAATTTGTTTCATTGGGTTGTTTAAATTAATACTGACTAGCTAATTAAATTATTGCATCGTATGGGAGGCGCATTCCCAATCTCGTTGTACCCCTGCACAGTGACAATAAAGATATATTGTATTGTATTGTATTCTTCCCGATGCCGTTTGTGCCAACATGCCCTACCACTTCCGGCTGCTCACCTTCACCCTTGAGGATGCTCTGCAGTCGGTCCGTGTCGTTCTGGATCCTGGCACCAGGGAGGCAACACACCGTCCTTGAATCCCACCTGTTGCCGCAGAAACTCCTGTCTGTACCTCTCACTATGGAGTCCCCTACTACCACGGCTCTGCCTGACGTCATGGTGCTTTGCCTCAGCACCACGTTTTGACTCGCAGACCTGTCTGCTGTTCAGACTGGCAGTGTCTTCTGTCCCGACAGCTTCCAAGAGAGTGAACCTGTTTTCAAGAGGTACATATCCCGGTGTTTCCTGTACTCCAAGCTTCATATCATATCATATCATATCATATCATATATATACAGCCGGAAACAGGCCTTTTCGGCCCTCCAAGTCCGTGCCGCCCAGTGATCCCCGTACATTAACACTATCCTACACCCACTAGGGACAATTTTTACATTTACCCAGCCAATTAACCTACATACCTGTACGTCTCTCATTGTCACCCACCTTCTCTCTTCCAGTACCATCGGTGTAATGATCTCGCTGTAGGTCCTGTCCTGGCAACATCCGCGTAAATGTTTTCTGAACCCTTTCCATCTTTCCTATAACATGGTGCCCAGAACTGAACACAATATGTTCAACTTTACAACAGCAATTGCACATAGAAAGTGGGGACAGAGGGCATGCCTGAGGCATCGGCTAAACCGCATAGCAGCATGCAGCTGGCTGTGCCACCGTCCTGGTAAAACTATAAACCTGTGTCCTCTGGTCCTCCATTCACCTCCTTTGGGCAAGAGATTGTGCGTCTGTCTCCTCGATTTATTCCCCTTATACACCTCTACAACATCATCTCTCAACCTTCTGCGTTCCAAGGAAGAGAGTGCCGGGTCTGAAGGAGGGTGTCGATCCACAGCATCAGCCATTGCTTGTGTGTAGAGATGCTGTCTGGACCAGTGTTACTGTAGCACTGCGTGTGCAGAGATGCTGCCTGGACCAGTGAGTTACTGCAGCACTGTGTGTGTAGAGATGCTGCCTGGACCACTGTTACTGCAGCACTGTGTGTGCAGAGATGCTGCCTGGACCAGTGAGTTACTGCAGCACTGTGTGTGCAGAGATGCTGCCTGGACCACTGTTACTCCAGCACTGTGTGTGCAGAGATGCTGCCTGGACCAGTGAGTTACTGCAGCACTGTGTGTGCAGAGATGCTGCCTGGACCACTGTTACTCCAGCACTGTGTGTGCAGAGATGCTGCCTGGACCACTGAGTTACTGCAGCACTGTGTGTGTAGAGATGCTGCCTGGACCACTGTTACTCCAGCACTGTGTGTGTAGAGATGCTGCCTGGACCACTGTTACTCCAGCACTGTGTGTGTAGAGATGCTGCCTGGACCACTGTTACTCCAGCACTGTGTGTGCAGAGATGCTGCCTGGACCACTGTTACTCCAGCACTGTGTGTGTAGAGATGCTGCCTGGACCACTGTTACTCCAGCACTGTGTGTGTAGAGATGCTGCCTGGACCACTGTTACTCCAGCACTGTGTGTGTAGAGATGCTGCCTGGACCACTGTTACTCCAGCACTGTGTGTGCAGAGATGCTGCCTGGACCAGTGAGTTACTCCAGCACTGTGTCTCTCTCAGGCTTGTCGCCTGTTGCGGGGACACAATTCACGTCACAGTGGGGATCCCTGGTTACGTCACAGTCGGAGGGTTCCCCGCAACTGTTTTACGTCACAGTGGGCGGGCCCAACTGACGTCACAGTGGGCGGTCGCAATAGTGCTCCGTATCATGTGGGCTGGCCCAACGGACGTCACAGAGGGCGGTCCCCGCATAAGTCACCGTGGGCGGTCCCCGCAGACGTCACAGTTGGCGTGCACAATTACGTCACAGTGGGCGGTCGCAGCTGTGGGTGGGGCCAACGCACCACAGAGGGCGGGTCCACGTAGCTGCGGCTGCTCTCTGCGGCGCGTCATAAGTGGGTGGCGCCGCCGTGACGTCGCGGCCCCGTGAGGCGATTTGTGGGCGTTCCCCATGGTGCCACGCCTCCGCGCGTGACGTCTCTTCCTGAAGGGGCGGTCCCGGGGCGGGCGGAAGTGCCGCGCTGCCCGCTGGGCCGGCGTTGCCATGCGCTGTCACTACGAGGCGCTCGGGCTGCCCCGCGACGCCAGCCCCGGGGCCGTGAAGAGGGCGCACCGGCGCCTGGCGCTGAGGCACCACCCAGGTACAGGCCCCCCCTAACCCGGCCCGGACCCCCACCCCCACCCCAGCCCCGGGGCCGTGAGGAGGGCGCACCGGCGCCTGGCGCTGAGGCACCACCCAGGTACAGGCCCCCCCCCTAACCCGGCCCGGACCCCCACCCCCGCCCGGCCGGCCGGCCCACCTCAACACGGTCATACAGTGCAATAACCCAGCCCCGGGGCCGTGAGGAGGGCGCACCGGCGCCTGGCGCTGCGGTACCACCGATGTACCGGCCCCCAGCCGCCAAGCCCCCCAACCCCCCCAACCCCCCCAACCCCCCCAACCCCCCCAACCCCCCCAACCCCCCCAACCCCCCCAACCCCCCCAACCCCCCGTCCCCAACCCCGAGCCCCCCAGCCCCCCCGTCCCCAACCCCGAGCCCCCCAGCCCCCCCGTCCCCAACCCCCCCAACCCCCCCAACCCCGAGCCCCCCAACCCCCCCCGTCCCCAACCCCGAGCCCCCCAGCCCCCCCGTCCCCAACCCCGAGCCCCCCAGCCCCCCCGTCCCCAACCCCGAGCCCCCCAGCCCCCCCGTCCCCAGCCCCCCCGTCCCCAACCCCCCCGTCCCCAACCCCGAGCCCCCCAGCCCCCCCGTCCCCAACCCCGAGCCCCCCAGCCCCCCCGTCCCCAGCCCCCCCGTCCCCAGCCCCCCCCGTCCCCAACCCCCCCGTCCCCAACCCCGAGCCCCCCAGCCCCCCGTCCCCAACCCCGAGCCCCCCCGAGCCCCCCAGCCCCCCCGTCCCCAACCCCCCCCAACCCCAACCCCAACCCCAACCCCAACCCCAACCCCAACCCCAACCCCCCCCTAGCTCTCGGGGCTCGCGGAATCAAAGGGATATGGGGAGAAGGCAGGCATGGGTTACTGATTGTGGATGATCAGCCATGATCACAATGAATGGCGGTGCTGGCTGGAAGGGCTGAATGGCCTCCTCCTGCACCTGTTGTCTATGTTTCTAATACCCTACCCCCAATACCATGTGCTCTAATTTTGCCCACTAATCTACTGTGTCTAGTCAAGTCAAGTCAAGTCAAGTCAATTTATTTGTATAGCACATTTAAAAACAACCCACGTTGACCAAAGTGCTGCACATCTGACTAGGAAAAAAAGAAACATACAGTGGCAGGCAGCCAAAACACAACGGCGCGGCCATCTTGAACAAAATGTTAATTCAATCACCCACAGTCCAACAATAAAAGCACTAAACAGGCACCCAAATTACCCAACCCCAAAAACCCCCCAAAACACAGTCCAACAATAGAAGCATTAAATAGGCATTCAAATCACACACCCCAAAACCCCCAAAAACACAGTCCAACAATAAAAGCATCAAACAGGCACTCAAACCACCCAACCCCAAAAACACACAAAAAAGAAACATCCATCAAAGAAACATCCATCACAGTGAGTCTCCGTGTCTAGATACAACTACATCCACTGGCTCCCCTTCATCCATTTTACTTGTCACATCATCAAAGAATTCTAGAAGATTAGTCAAGCATGATTTCCCTTTCATAAATCCATGCTGACTTGGACTTATCCTTTTACTGCTATCCAAATGCACCGTTATTACCTCTTTAATAATTGACCAGCATCTTCCCCACCACCGATGTCAGGCTAACTGGTCTGTAATTCCCCGTTTTCTCTCTCGCTCCTTTCTTGAAAAGTGGGATAACATTAGCTATCCTCCAATCCACAGGAACTGATCCTGAATCTATAGAACATTGGAAAATGATCATCAATGCGTCCACAATCTCTGGAGCCATCTCCCTGAGTACCCTGGGATGCAGACCATCAGGCCCAGGGGTTTTATCAGTCTTCAGTCCCATCAGTCTATCCAATACTATTTCTCGCCTAGTGCAAATTTCTTTCAGTTCCTCTGTCTCCCTAGATCCTCCGTCCTCTAGTACATCTGGGAGATTGTTTGTGTCTTCCTTAGTAAAGACAGAACCAAAGTACCAGTTAAATTCTTCTGCCGTTTCCTTGTCTTTTCTTGTACAGGGCGTCAGCATTCCTGGACCAGTCCAGTTTACTGTCCAGATTTATACTCCCTGGTAAACTGCACATCCACACCATTGATCAGCCCACTCCTCCTAAAGTCCACCACCAACTCCTTAGTCTTGTCGGTGTTGAACTGCAGGTGATTCAGCCCACACCACTCAACAAAGACGTTGACTACACCTCTGTATTCAGCTTCCCTCCCCTCACTGATGCAGTCCACAATTGCAGAGTCATCCGAAAACTTCTGCAGGTGGCAGGAGATGGAATTATATCAGAAGTCCGAGGTGTAGATGGTGAACAGGAAGGGAGAGAGGACCGTCCCCTGTGGGCCCCGTGTTGCTCACCACCATGTCCGTGACACAGTTCTGTAGCGTGACATACAGTGGTTGGCCAGTCAGGTAGTTGGTGATCCAGGACACCAGTGGAGCATCCACCTGCATCTTCCTCAGATTGCTCCCGAGCAGTGCAGGCCGGATGGTTAAAAGCACTGGAGAATGACTCTCACAGTGCATACCGGCTCATCCAGGTGAGCATAGGAACGATGGAGCAGGTGGATGATGGCGTCCTCACCCCCCATCTTTGTTTGCTAAGTGAAGTGCAGGGGGTGCAGGTAGGGCTTAACCAGGGGTGGCAGGTGAGTGAGCACCAGGCTTGCCAGGGGCTTCATGATGTGAAGTCAGTGCTGTGTAGTCATTGGAGGGGCTGGGACGCGTCCTCTTTGGTACAGGAACCAGGCAGGATTTCTCACAGGATACCTCTCCAGGTTCAGGTTGAGGATATGCTGGAGTACTCTGCACAGCTTGCTGGCTCACGCCTTGAGTACCCTAGGGCTGACACCAGCAGCACCTGTGTCTGGGCAGAGTCTGCTCAGCTCCTTCCTCACCTGCTCAGCCTTAATGGTCAGGTGCGACAGGGCAGAGGAAGTGGACCAGGGGGATTGAGGGGGAGAGTCTGTCGGGGGGGGGGAGGGTGGGCAAAGGCCCCACCACCATATCTATTAAAACACAGGTTTAGCTGGTAGGCCCAGTCCCCTGATTGCTTTCACTCCCCGGGCCACTGGTGCTCTTGTAGCCTACAATGCTCTGCATCCCGATCCACACATCCCTCATGGTGTTCTGCTGAAGTTTCAGCTCCAGCTTGCTGTAGTCGTCCTTGCTCCGCCTCAGTCTCACCTTCAGGTGTTTCTGCAGCCGTTTCACCTGCTCTCCGTCACTCGTCTGGCTGAGGGCCTTGATGTCACTGCTGACCCAGGGCTTCTTGTTGGGGAAACTGTAGTCCCTTCAGGGACAACGTTATCCACACAGAACTTTATGCAGCCCCACGTGACCTCACCCAGCCAGCGGCCACGTGCTCCCACACCACCAATGGGGGCAGCCCGGGACGGGAGGCGGGTTGCTATGCAACCTCCGTTAGGCGGCGCACGGGCCTCCAGGCCTACCCTGTCCGGGGCTACAGCGGTCCCCGTGCCTACATTGTCGGTACCCGCAGT
This sequence comes from Rhinoraja longicauda, assembly GCF_053455715.1. NCBI lineage: Eukaryota > Metazoa > Chordata > Chondrichthyes > Rajiformes > Arhynchobatidae > Rhinoraja > Rhinoraja longicauda. Next base: position 1,193,104 of record NC_135955.1, on the reverse strand, counting down.
GTCCATGCCCGCAGTGTCGGGGCCAACAATGGCCGTGCCCACAATGGCCGTGCCCGCAGTGTCGGGGCCCACAATGGCCGTGCCCGCAGTGTCGGGGCCCACAATGGCCGTGCCCGCAGTGTCGGGGCCCACAATGGCCGTGCCCGCAGTGTCGGGGCCCACAATGGCCGTGCCCGCAGTGTCGGGGCCCACAATGGCCGTGCCCGCAGTGTCGGGGGCCTGCAGTGTCGGGGCCCACAATGGCCGTGCCCGCAGTGTCGGGGCCCACAATGGCCGTGCCCGCAGTGTCGGGGCCCACAGTGTCGGGGCCCACAATGGCCGTGCCTGCAGTGTCGGGGCCCACAATGGCCGTGCCTGCAGTGTCGGGGCCCACAATGGCCGTGCCCGCAGTGTCGGGGTCTAATATGGGACAGTTGGCAACCCGAATCACAGGCCTCTTTACCGTCCCCCACCCTCCCCTCCCACCGCCTCCACCCCTCCTCCACTCTGCCCTCATGCCACCACCTACCCCGTCACCTCCGGCTACTCTCTCCCTCCTTCCCGCAGTTGCTGCTGGGCCGGGGGTGAGGGATGGAGCGCGGGGGGGGGCAGTGCTAACAATGGCATCTCCCTGTGCACAGGGGGAGGGGGAGGGATGGATGAGACAGGCGCCGGGCAGTGGCAGTGCTGACACTGGCATCTCCCTGTGCACAGGGGGAGGGATGGATAGGACAGGCACCGGGCAGTGGCAGTGCTGACACTGGCATCTCCCTGTGCACAGACAAGAACCCCGACTGCCCGGAGGATGCGGCCGAACAGTTCAAGCTCATCCAGGCGGCGTACGATGTCCTGAGTGACCCACAGGAGAGGGCATGGTGAGATCACCCACCCCTCACCCCCATCTACACCCTCACCCACCCCCCCACCCCTCACCCCTCACCCACCCCCCCACCCCTCACCCCTCACCCACCCCCCCACCGCCTCACCCCTCACCCACCCCCCCACACTCACCCCCACCCAACCCCTTACCCCACCGCCTCACCCCTCACCCACCACCCCCTCATCCCCATTCACCCCCCACTGCCTCACCTACCGCCCACACCCACCCCCTCACCCCCACCCACCTCCTTACCCACTCACCCCACCGCCTCACCCCTCACCCACCGCCTCACCCCCACCACCCCCTTACTCAACCCCTCACCACCCACCCCCCTCACTCGCCCCCTCACCCACCCCGCCCCCACGCACCCCCCCACCGCCTCAACCCTCATACTCCCCTCAGCCCACCCACCCCGTCACCTCTCACTCCCCCACCCAGCCCCCCACCCTCGTGTGTGTAGGATGGTGTTAATGTGTGGGGATCACTGGTTGGCATGGACCCGGTGGGCCGAAGGGCCTGTTTGTGTGCTGTATCTGTAAACTAAACGTGGTGGGCTGAAGTGTGGCTGTGTGCGCTGGACAGGGAGCAGTGCGAAGCCAGGGTGGTGGGTACAGCAGGGGTGGGTGGGCGGACGGGCAGTGCTGAGGCATGTGGTGGGTACGGTGGGTGGGTGGGGTGAGCGGCAGTGCTGAGGCGGTGGTGTGGTGGGTACGGTGGGTGGGTGGGTGGGCTGAGAGGCAGTGCTGAGGCGGTGGTGTGGTGTGGTGGGTACGGTGGGTGGGCTGAGGGGAGGTGCTGAGGCGTGTGGTGTGGTGGGTACGGAGGGTGGGTGAGGTGACGGGCAGTGCTGAGGCGTGTGGTGTGGTGGGTACAGAGGGTGGGTGGGGTGATGGGCAGTGCTGAGGTGTGTGGTGTGTGGTGCAGGTATGACAGCCACCGTGAGGCCATCTTGAGGGGTGGTCAGGACGGTGAAGATGACAGCCACGAGCTGCTGCAGTACTTCACCGGGGCCTGCTACAGCGGCTTCACCGACAGCCCACAGGTAGGCACTCGGCCCGGGTGGGGGAGGGCACGGGGGTGGTATGGGACCGGCCACGGTGGCGAGGCGCAGGGAGGGTACGGGCCTGGCGGGGCATGGAGATCGCACACCCCTGTGAGGCAGCGGGGGGGGGGCTGGCATGGACTGCGGGTTGTGTCAGGTCCTGGGGAGGGGGGTAGGCCCCGGGGAGGGGGAGAGGGAACAGTGGGGAGGGGGAGGAAGGGGGCAGTGGGGAGGGGGAGGGGGCAGTGGGAGGGGCGAGAGGGTGGGAGGGGACAGCGGGCTTGGGGAGGGAGAGGGGGCAGTGGGCATGGGGAGGGGCAGTGGGCATGGAGAGGGGACAGTGGGGAAGGGGAGGGGAGGGGGCTGTGGGCATGGGGAGGGGCAGTGGGCATGGAGAGGGGACAGTGGGGAAGGGGAGGGGGCTGTGGGCATGGGGAGGGGCAGTGGGCATGGGGAGGGGACCGCGGGCTTGGGGAGGGAGAGGGGGCAGTGGGCATGGGGAGGGAATGGGGACAATGGGCAAGGGAGGGGGACAGTGGGGAGGGGGAGCAGTGGGCATGGGGAGGGGACAGTGGGGAAGGGGAGGGGAGGGGGTTGTGGGCATGGGGAGGGGGAGGGGCAGTGGGCATGGAGAGGGGACAGTGGGCATGGTAAGGGGGGAGTGGGCATGGGGTGAGGGAGGGGAGTGGGCAGTGTGTGACGTGGGCGATGGTGCTGTGCCCACAGGGGTTCTACGCGGTGTACCGGGCGGTGTTTGTTGGCATCGCGGAGCAGGAGGTGGAGGGGGCGCCCAGCGCGGGGGAGCTCACCTTCCCCACCTTCGGCCACGCGGGCAGCGACTACCAGACGGTGAGGAATCCCCCCCACCCCCTCTGTTCCACCGAACCCGTAACGCCATGCCGACCCCAAGCTGACCCTCCCGTGACCCCGCACTGACCTTTCTGAGACCCCACTCCGACCCTCCCATGACCCCACTCCAAACCCGTGACCCCACACCGACCCTCCCGTAACCCCACGCCGACCCTCCAGTGACCCCACGCCGACCCTCCCGTGACCCCACGCCGACCCTCCCGTGACCCCAAGCCGACCCTCCCGTGACATCTCCTGCTTGATCCCACTCCCCATGACCCTGCACCCTCACTGATGCCCCCTGACCCCACTCAGGCCCCCAAGATCCTTGCCCCTCGGTGACCTTGTGCATCGTCATGCCCCCCCCCCCACCGTGACCGCGCAATGAAGCCCCTCGACGGGGTGGAGCCCAATGATCCCGCTCAGACCGGCAGTGACCCTCATCCCGCCCCCCCGCCCCTCCCCCCGCGCCCCAGTGACCCTGCTCAGACCAGTGGTGACCCTTGCCCCCATGACCCTGTTTGCAGGGGCAAGGACCCATGACCCGCGGTGACCCTTGCCCTGGTGGTGACCCTTGCCTTGCTGGCAGGTGGTGCACGGCTTCTATGCCCACTGGCAGAGTTTCTGCACGAGTCGCACGCTGTCTTGGTCCGAGCGCTTCGACACCCGGCACGCCGACAACCGCTGGCACAGGCGGGCCATGGAGAAGGAGAACCGGCGGGCACGGGAGCGGGCACGTCGCCAGTATAACCAGCTGGTGCAGCAGCTGGCAGCCTTCGTACGCCGCAGGGACCCTCGCGTACATGCCCACCGCCAACACCTGCAGCAAGTCAACGCCCAGAAACATCAGCGGGCACAGCAGCTGCAGCGACAGCAGGCACAGCGGCAGGCCAGGTGAGGCACTGACCCCCCTCTGGCTCACCCCCCCCCTTACTCTTCCCCCTCAGACCCCCCCCCCTCACTCACCCCCTCACACCTCCCTCACCCCTACAAGTCAACGCCCAGAAACATCAGCGGGCACAGCAGCTGCAGCGACAGCAGGCACAGCGGCAGGCCAGGTGAGGCACTGACCCCCCTCTGGCCTGTACCCCCTCACCCCCCCACACCCCCCTCACTCACCCCCTCACTCACCCCCCTCATCCTCCCTCACACACTCCCCCACACCACACCCTTACACCGCCCCTCAAACCCCCCCCCCTCAAACCCCTCCCCCTCACACCACCCCCTCACACCCCACCCACTCACACCCCACCCCTACACCCCTCCCGCCCCTACACAATCAACGCCCAGGAACATCAGCGGGCACAGCAGCTACAGCGACAGCTGGCGCAGCGGCAGGCCAGGTGATGCACTGACCCCCCTCTGGCCCGTACCCCCTCACCCCCCCATACCCCCCCCTCACACACTGGCACAGCGGCAGGCCAGGTGATGCACTGACCCCCTCTGGCCCGTACCCCCTCACCCCCCCTTACCCCCCTCACACACTGGCACAGCAGCAGGCCAGGTGAGGCACAGACCCCCCTCTATGGCCTGAACCCCCTCACCCCCCCATAACCCCCCCTCACACACTGGCACAACGGCAGGCCAGGTGAGGCACAGACCCCCCTCTATGGCCCGTACCCTGATCTCTCGGTTGCCAAACACTATCTCCCATTCCCATTCCCACATTGACCGTTCTGTCCTGGCCCTTCTCCATTGACAGAGTGAGGCTAAACATAGATTGGAGGAACAGCACCTCATTTTGCTTGACCAGCTTGTAGCCCAGTGATATGAATATTGACTTCCCTGTGTCCCCTCTCACCATCCCTCCCCCACCCAAGTTGTACCAGGTTTGAAGTGGTCTTGTTGAGTCTCATTGTCTGTAACCCGTTTTCACCTAGCCCACAGCTAACAATGGCCTGTTTCCTTCATCATCGTTACGTTTTTGCATATCTTTCATTCATTTGTTCTATATCTCTATATCACCGTCTATATAGAAACATAGAAAACAGGTGCAGGAGGAGACCATTCGGCCCTACGAGCCAGCAACACCATTCATTGTGATCATTGCTGATCATCCACAATCAGTAACCCATGCCTGCCTTCTCCCCTTATCCCTTGATTCCACTAGCCCCCAGAGCTCTATCTAACTCTCTTAAATCCATCCAGTGAATTGGCCTCCACTGCCCTCTGTGGCAGAGAATTCCACAAATTCACAACTCTCTGGGTGAAAACGTTTTTTCTCACCTCAGTTTTAAATGGCCTCCCCTTTATTCTTAGACTGTGGCCCCTGGTTCTGGAATCACGTATTGTCTTTCTGCTGGCCGGTCAGCACGCATCGAAAGCTTTTCACTGTACCTCAATACACGTGACAATAAATTAAACTGAACTGGGCCCCGGCAGCTTCCATCTTGCACACCGTGTGGAGATCTGTCCTTTTTCTTTGTTTCAGCCACTATACTCCGCATAAGCTTTGCAGCATTGTGTGCTCGGCACATGCTTGAGGCTCTCTCACTTTCTTTCCCACACCTGCTGACTCCTCTATGACCCACCGATCACCGCTGATGTGTTAATCTGCGTGACGGAATCTCGGGGATCAGTTGGACGGACAGGTGGGTAAGGGTTTTTAGGAAGGATCGTTGAGTCTAAACGGTAAACGAGGGTTAAAGGCCCTGAGGTTTCAATCCTCTAAAGATTAAAAAGGTCTAACGCGTTAGCAGCTAATAAGGTGTACCGTGTCTCACTAGGGACATAGAACAAAAGGTATAATAAGACTCAACCAATAATGTATAATAATCTCAACCAATAATGCGAGAGGTCCCGGGTTCAAATCCCGGACGAGCCCCCATGTGCCTAGCACACAATGCTGCAAAGCTTATGCGGAGTATAGTGGCTGAAACAAAGAAAAAGGACAGATCTCCACAACCGTGTCAGGGTCACACAGTGTGGGAACAGGCCCGTCAGCCCAGGGCTGCATGCTCTGCACTGCCCCCATCTACACGTTGGCCTAGATCCCTCCACACCTCTCCTATCCATATCCTCACTCCCCTCTCAACTGTTGGCTGCCGTGGGAGAGGTGGGTTCACCTGGAGCATGTGTGGGTGGGGGTGTGTGCCCGTGTGGAGCCCCCACTGACCGGGCCTGTGTCCACAGGCTTGCCATGGAGTACCAGGAGCAGAGCTGGGTCAAGCTGTCCGACCTGGAGAGGGAGCTGCGGCAGATGGAGGCTCAGTACCAGCAGGAGTTTGGTGACGGCTCTGAGGAGGGAACCAGCGGCGAGGAGGACGGCCCGGGGGAAGGTGAGGGCAGCGGACTGGGGGGGAAGGTGAGGGCAGCGGAGTGGGGGGAAGTGAGGGCAGCGGACTGGGGAAGGTGAGGGCATTGGACTGGGGGGGAGGTGAGGGCAGCGAACTGGGGGGAAATGAGGGCAGCGGACTGGGGAAGGTGAGGGCATTGGACTGGGGGGGAGGTGAGGGCAGCGAACTGGGGGGAAGTGAGGGCAGCGGACTGGGGAAGGTGAGGGCAGCGGACTGGGGGGAAGTGAGGGCAGCGGACTGGGGGGGAGGTGAAGGCAGCGGACTGGGGGGGAGGTGAAGGCAGCGGGCAGGGGGGGACGGTGAGTGTAGCGGACTGGGGGGAAGGTGAGGGCAGCGGACTGGGGAAGGTGAGGGCAGCGGACTGGGGGGAGGTGAGGGCAGCGGACTGGGGGGGAAGGTGAGGGCAGCGGACGGGGGGAAGGTGAGGGCAGTGGACTAGGGGGGAGGTGAGGGCAGTGGACTAGGGGGGAGGTGAGGGCAGCAGACTGGGGAAGGTGTGGGCAGCGGACTGGGCAAGGTGAGGGCAGCAGACCGGGGAAGTTGAGGGCAGCGGACTGGGGGGGAAGGTGAGGGCAGCGGACTGGGGGGGAAGGTGAGGGCAGCGGACTGGGGGGCGAAGTGAGGGCAGCGGACTGGGGGGGAAGGTGAGGGCAGCGGACTGGGGGGCGAAGTGAGGGCAGCGGACTGGGGGGGAAGGTGAGGGCAGCGGACTGGGGGGCGAAGTGAGGGCAGCGGACTGGGGGGCGAAGTGAGGGCAGCGGACTGGGGGGGAAGGTGAGGGCAGCGGACTGGGGGCGAAGTGAGGGCAGCGGACTGGGGGGGGAAGGTGAGGGCAGCGGACTGGGGGGCGAAGTGAGGGCAGCGGACTGGGGGGCGAAGTGAGGGCAGCGGACTGGGGGGGGAAGTGAGGGCAACGGACTGGGGAAGGGATGCAGCAGCAGGCCATTCTGCCCATCCAGGCCCACCCTACCAACCACAGAGAGTCAAGCTCGGGCACCTGGGGGGGGGGGGGCAGGACCTGGTCCCACTGCCTATGGTGCCCCCAGAACCCACCTACCACCCTTCCCCACC
>NC_135955.1:1177880-1185487 GCF_053455715.1 Rhinoraja longicauda | reverse complement strand
GAGAGGAGGAGGTGGGGGGGATGGGAGAGGAGGAGGAGTGGGCGGGGGGAGGGGGTCAGGACCAAAGATACTAGAGGAGCAAGATAGACCACTCGACCCTAAAAACCATAGTATGTCACAGCGCCATTTTAGTCGGCAGAAACTTGCAGAAACATTTAAAAAGAAAAATAACAAAAACCTGTGAGGTGATAGATGAGATATATTCTGCATGTTACTGGTATCATCACACATGCTGTTCCCCTAAAACACTGATTACACTGTGAGAGGCACATGGAACGGCGGGGTTTGCTTACTAAAATGGCTCCTTTGCGTGCTGCACTTCAGTATCGGCGATTTCAACGGAGTGGTTTATCTTGCTCCTCTAGTATCTTTGGGCAGGACCCATAGAGGGATGGGGTGGGGAAGGGTGGTAGGTGGGTTCTGGGGGCACCATAGGCAGTGGGACCAGGTCCTGCCCCCCCCCCCCCAGGTGCCCGAGCTTGACTCTCTGTGGTTGGTAGGGTGGGCCTGGATGGGCAGAATGGCCTGCTGCTGCATCCCTTCCCCAGTCCGTTGCCCTCACTTCCCCCCCCCAGTCCGTTGCCCTCACTTCGCCCCCCAGTCCGCTGCCCTCACTTCGCCCCCAGTCCGCTGCCCTCACCTTCCCCCCCAGTCCGCTGCCCTCACTTCGCCCCCCAGTCCGCTGCCCTCACTTCGCCCCCCAGTCCGCTGCCCTCACCTTCCCCCCCAGTCCGCTGCCCTCACTTCGCCCCCCAGTCCGCTGCCCTCACCTTCCCCCCCAGTCCGCTGCCCTCACTTCGCCCCCCAGTCCGCTGCCCTCACCTTCCCCCCCAGTCCGCTGCCCTCACCTTCCCCCCCAGTCCGCTGCCCTCAACTTCCCCGGTCTGCTGCCCTCACCTTGCCCAGTCCGCTGCCCACACCTTCCCCAGTCTGCTGCCCTCACCTCCCCCCTAGTCCACTGCCCTCACCTCCCCCCTAGTCCACTGCCCTCACCTTCCCCCCGTCCGCTGCCCTCACCTTCCCCCCCAGTCCGCTGCCCTCACCTCCCCCCAGTCCGCTGCCCTCACCTTCCCCAGTCCGCTGCCCTCACCTTCCCCCAGTCCGCTACACTCACCGTCCCCCCCTGCCCGCTGCCTTCACCTCCCCCCCAGTCCGCTGCCTTCACCTCCCCCCCAGTCCGCTGCCCTCACTTCCCCCCAGTCCGCTGCCCTCACCTTCCCCAGTCCGCTGCCCTCACTTCCCCCCAGTTCGCTGCCCTCACCTCCCCCCCAGTCCAATGCCCTCACCTTCCCCAGTCCGCTGCCCTCATTTCCCCCCAGTTCGCTGCCCTCACCTCCCCCCCAGTCCAATGCCCTCACCTTCCCCAGTCCCTCTGCCCTCACTTCCCCCCACTCCGCTGCCTCACCTTCCCCCCCAGTCCGCTGCCCTCACCTTCCCCCGGGCCGTCCTCCTCGCCGCTGGTTCCCTCCTCAGAGCCGTCACCAAACTCCTGCTGGTACTGAGCCTCCATCTGCCGCAGCTCCCTCTCCAGGTCGGACAGCTTGACCCAGCTCTGCTCCTGGTACTCCATGGCAAGCCTGTGGACACAGGCCGGTCAGTGGGGGCTCCACACGGGCACACACCCCCACCCACACATGCTCCAGGTGAACCCACCTCTCCCACGGCAGCAACAGTTGAGAGGGGAGTGAGGATATGGATAGGAGAGGTGTGGAGGGATCTAGGCCAACGTGTAGATGGGGGCAGTGCAGATCATGCAGCCCTGGGCTGACGGGCCTGTTCCCACACTGTGTGACCCTGACACGGTTGTGGAGATCTGTCCTTTTTCTTTGTTTCAGCCACTATACTCCGCATAAGCTTTGCAGCATTGTGTGCTAGGCACATGGGGGCTCGTCCGGGATTTGAAACCCGGGACCCTCTCGCATTATTGGTTGAGATTATTATACATTATTGGTTGAGTCTTATTATACCTTTTGTTCTATGTCCCTAGTGAGACACGGTACACCTTATTAGCTGCTAACGCGTTAGACCTTTTTAATCTTTAGAGGATTGAAACCTCAGGGCCTTAACCCTCGTTTACCGTTTAGACTCAACGATCCTTCCTAAAAACCCTTACCCACCTGTCCGTCCAACTGATCCCCGAGATTCCGTCACGCAGATTAACACATCAGCGGTGATCGGTGAGTCATAGAGGAGTCAGCAGGTGTGGGAAAGAAAGTGAGAGAGCCTCAAGCATGTGCCGAGCACACAATGCTGCAAAGCTTATGCGGAGTATAGTGGCTGAAACAAAGAAAAAGGACAGATCTCCACACGGTGTGCAAGATGGAAGCTGCCGGGGCCCAGTTCAGTTTAATTTATTGTCACGTGTATTGAGGTACAGTGAAAAGCTTTCGATGCGTGCTGACCGGCCAGCTGAAAGACAATACGTGAGTCCAGAACCAGGGGGCCACAGTCTAAGAATAAAGGGGAGGCCATTTAAAACTGAGGTGAGAAAAAACGTTTTCACCCAGAGAGTTGTGAATTTGTGGAATTCTCTGCCACAGAGGGCAGTGGAGGCCAAATCACTGGATGGATTAAAAGAGAGTTAGATAGAGCTCTGGGGGCTAGTGGAATCAGGGATAAGGGGAGAAGGCAGGCATGGGTTTACTGATTGTGGATGATCAGCAATGATCACAATGAATGGTGTTGCTGGCTCGTAGGGCCGAATGGTCTCCTCCTGCACCTGTTTTCTATGTTTCTATATAGACGGTGATATAGAGATATAGAACAAATGAATGAAAGATATGCAAAAACGAACGATGATGAAGGAAACAGGCCATTGTTAGCTGTGGGCTAGGTGAAAACGGGTTACAGACAATGAGACTCAACAAGACGACTTCGAACCTGGTACAACTTGGGTGGGGGAGGGATGGTGAGAGGGGACACAGGGAAGTCAATATTCATATCACTGGGCTACAAGCTGGTCAAGCAAAATGAGGTGCTGTTCCTCCAATCTATGTTTAGCCTCACTCTGTCAATGGAGAAGGGCCAGGACAGAACGGTCAATGTGGGAATGGGAATGGGAATGGGAGATAGTGTTTGGCAACCGAGAGATCAGGGTACGGGCCATAGAGGGGGGTCTGTGCCTCACCTGGCCTGCCGTTGTGCCAGTGTGTGAGGGGGGGTTATGGGGGGGGTGAGGGGGTTCAGGCCATAGAGGGGGGGTCTGTGCCTCACCTGGCCTGCTGCTGTGCAGTGTGTGAGGGGGGTAAGGGGGGGGTGAGGGGGTACGGGCCAGAGGGGGTCAGTGCATCACCTGGCCTGCCGCTGTGCCAGTGTGTGAGGGGGGGGTATGGGGGGGGTGAGGGGGTACGGGCCAGAGGGGGGTCAGTGCATCACCTGGCCTGCCGCTGCGCCAGCTGTCGCTGTAGCTGCTGTGCCCGCTGATGTTCCTGGGCGTTGATTGTGTAGGGGCGGGAGGGGTGTAGGGGTGGGGTGTGAGTGGGTGGGGTGTGAGGGGGTGGTGTGAGGGGGAGGGGTTTGAGGGGGGGGGGGTTTGAGGGGCGGTGTAAGGGTGTGGTGTGGGGGAGTGTGTGAGGGAGGATGAGGGGGGTGAGTGAGGGGGTGAGTGAGGGGGGTGTGGGGGGGTGAGGGGGTACAGGCCAGAGGGGGGTCAGTGCCTCACCTGGCCTGCCGCTGTGCCTGCTGTCGCTGCAGCTGCTGTGCCCGCTGATGTTTCTGGGCGTTGACTTGTAGGGGTGAGGGAGGTGTGAGGGGGTGAGTGAGGGGGGGGGTCTGAGGGGGAAGAGTAAGGGGGGGGGTGAGCCAGAGGGGGGTCAGTGCCTCACCTGGCCTGCCGCTGTGCCTGCTGTCGCTGCAGCTGCTGTGCCCGCTGATGTTTCTGGGCGTTGACTTGCTGCAGGTGTTGGCGGTGGGCATGTACGCGAGGGTCCCTGCGGCGTACGAAGGCTGCCAGCTGCTGCACCAGCTGGTTATACTGGCGACGTGCCCGCTCCCGTGCCCGCCGGTTCTCCTTCTCCATGGCCCGCCTGTGCCAGCGGTTGTCGGCGTGCCGGGTGTCGAAGCGCTCGGACCAAGACAGCGTGCGACTCGTGCAGAAACTCTGCCAGTGGGCATAGAAGCCGTGCACCACCTGCCAGCAAGGCAAGGGTCACCACCAGGGCAAGGGTCACCGCGGGTCATGGGTCCTTGCCCCTACAAACAGGGTCATGGGGGCAAGGGTCACCACTGGTCTGAGCAGGGTCACTGGGGCGCGGGGGGAGGGGCGGGGGGGCGGGATGAGGGTCACTGCCGGTCTGAGCGGGATCATTGGGCTCCACCCCGTCGAGGGGCTTCATTGCGCGGTCACGGTGGGGGGGGGGGGGGGCATGACGATGCACAAGGTCACCGAGGGGCAAGGATCTTGGGGGCCTGAGTGGGGTCAGGGGGCATCAGTGAGGGTGCAGGGTCATGGGGAGTGGGATCAAGCAGGAGATGTCACGGGAGGGTCGGCGTGGGGTCACGGGAGGGTCGGCGTGGGGTCACGGGAGGGTCGGCGTGGGGTCACTGGAGGGTCGGCGTGGGGTTACGGGAGGGTCGGTGTGGGGTCACGGGTTTGGAGTGGGGGTCATGGGAGGGTCGGAGTGGGGTCTCAGAAAGGTCAGTGCGGGGTCACGGGAGGGTCAGCTTGGGGTCGGCATGGCGTTACGGGTTCGGTGGAACAGAGGGGGTGGGGGGGATTCCTCACCGTCTGGTAGTCGCTGCCCGCGTGGCCGAAGGTGGGGAAGGTGAGCTCCCCCGCGCTGGGCGCCCCCTCCACCTCCTGCTCCGCGATGCCAACAAACACCGCCCGGTACACCGCGTAGAACCCCTGTGGGCACAGCACCATCGCCCACGTCACACACTGCCCACTCCCCTCCCTCACCCCATGCCCACTCCCCCCTTACCATGCCCACTGTCCCCTCTCCATGCCCACTGCCCCTCCCCCTCCCCATGCCCACAACCCCCTCCCCCTCCCCTTCCCCCACTGTCCCCTCCCCATGCCCACTGCTCCCCCTCCCCACTGTCCCCCCTCCCTTGCCCATTGTCCCCATTCCCTCCCCATGGCCCACTGCCCCCTCTCCCTCCCCAAGCCCGCGGTCCCCTCCCCATGCCCACTGCCCCTCCCCATGCCCACAGCCCCCCTCCCCTTCCCCACTGTCCCCTCTCCATGCCCACTGCCCCTCCCCATGCCCACAGCCCCCTCCCCTCCCCTTCCCCACTGTCCCCTCTCCATGCCCACTGCCCCTCCCCATGCCCACTGCCCCCTCTCCCTCCCCAAGCCCGCTGTCCCCTCCCACCCTCTCGCCCCTCCCACTGCCCCCTCCCCCTCCCCACTGCCCCCTTCCTCCCCCTCCCCACTGTTCCCTCTCCCCCTCCCCGGGGCCTACCCCCCTCCCCAGGACCTGACACAACCCGCAGTCCATGCCAGCCCCCCCCCCCCGCTGCCTCACAGGGGTGTGCGATCTCCATGCCCCGCCAGGCCCGTACCCTCCCTGCGCCTCGCCACCGTGGCCGGTCCCATACCACCCCCGTGCCCTCCCCCACCCGGGCCGAGTGCCTACCTGTGGGCTGTCGGTGAAGCCGCTGTAGCAGGCCCCGGTGAAGTACTGCAGCAGCTCGTGGCTGTCATCTTCACCGTCCTGACCACCCCTCAAGATGGCCTCACGGTGGCTGTCATACCTGCACCACACACCACACACCTCAGCACTGCCCATCACCCCACCCACCCTCTGTACCCACCACACCACACGCCTCAGCACTGCCCGTCACCTCACCCACCCTCTGTACCCACCACACCACACGCCTCAGCACCTCCCCTCAGCCCACCCACCGTACCCACCACACCACACCACCGCCTCAGCACTGCCTCTCAGCCCACCCACCCACCCACCGTACCCACCACACCACCGCCTCAGCACTGCCGCTCACCCCACCCACCCACCGTACCCACCACATGCCTCAGCACTGCCCGTCCGCCCACCCACCCCTGCTGTACCCACCACCCTGGCTTCGCACTGCTCCCTGTCCAGCGCACACAGCCACACTTCAGCCCACCACGTTTAGTTTACAGATACAGCACACAAACAGGCCCTTCGGCCCACCGGGTCCATGCCAACCAGTGATCCCCACACATTAACACCATCCTACACACACGAGGGTGGGGGGCTGGGTGGGGGAGTGAGAGGTGACGGGGTGGGTGGGCTGAGGGGAGTATGAGGGTTGAGGCGGTGGGGGGGTGCGTGGGGGCGGGGTGGGTGAGGGGGCGAGTGAGGGGGGTGGGTGGTGAGGGGTTGAGTAAGGGGGTGGTGGGGGTGAGGCGGTGGGTGAGGGGTGAGGCGGTGGGGTGAGTGGGTAAGGAGGTGGGTGGGGGTGAGGGGGTGGGTGTGGGCGGTAGGTGAGGCAGTGGGGGGTGAATGGGGATGAGGGGGTGGTGGGTGAGGGGTGAGGCGGTGGGGTAAGGGGTTGGGTGGGGGTGAGTGTGGGGGGGTGGGTGAGGGGTGAGGCGGTGGGGGGGTGGGTGAGGGGTGAGGGGTGGGGGGGTGGGTGAGGGGTGAGGGGTGGGGGGGTGGGTGAGGGTGTAGATGGGGGTGAGGGGTGGGTGATCTCACCATGCCCTCTCCTGTGGGTCACTCAGGACATCGTACGCCGCCTGGATGAGCTTGAACTGTTCGGCCGCATCCTCCGGGCAGTCGGGGTTCTTGTCTGTGCACAGGGAGATGCCAGTGTCAGCACTGCCACTGCCCGGTGCCTGTCCTATCCATCCCTCCCCCTGTGCACAGGGAGATGCCAGTGTCAGCACTGCCACTGCCCGGCGCCTGTCTCATCCATCCCTCCCCCTCCCCCTGTGCACAGGGAGATGCCATTGTTAGCACTGCCCCCCCCCCCCGCGCTCCATCCCTCACCCCCGGCCCAGCAGCAACTGCGGGAAGGAGGGGGAGAGTAGCCGGAGGTGACGGGGTAGGTGGTGGCATGAGGGCAGAGTGGAGGAGGGGTGGAGGCGGTGGGAGGGGAGGGTGGGGGACGGTAAAGAGGCCTGTGATTCGGGTTGCCAACTGTCCCATATTAGACCCCGACACTGCGGGCACGGCCATTGTGGGCCCCGACACTGCAGGCACGGCCATTGTGGGCCCCGACACTGCAGGCACGGCCATTGTGGGCCCCGACACTGTGGGCCCCGACACTGCGGGCACGGCCATTGTGGGCCCCGACACTGCGGGCACGGCCATTGTGGGCCCCGACACTGCAGGCCCCGACACTGCGGGCACGGCCATTGTGGGCCCCGACACTGCGGGCACGGCCATTGTGGGCCCCGACACTGCGGGCACGGCCATTGTGGGCCCCGACACTGCGGGCACGGCCATTGTGGGCACGGCCATTGTTGGCCCCGACACTGCGGGCATGGACACTGCGGGTACCGACAATGTAGGCACGGGGACCGCTGTAGCCCCGGACAGGGTAGGCCTGGAGGCCCGTGCGCTGCCTAACGGAGGTTGCATAGCAACCCGCCTCCCGTCCCGGGCTGCCCCCATTGGTGGTGTGGGAGCACGTGGCCGCTGGCTGGGTGAGGTCACGTGGGGCTGCATAAAGTT
>NC_135955.1:1167380-1177380 GCF_053455715.1 Rhinoraja longicauda | reverse complement strand
CAAACTATCCTAACGGAGAAGCGGCGAATAAACAACGCCAGCGTCCTCTCACGTCAGGGTCCGGCAGTAGACAACAAAAAGCACAGGACACACAGATACAATTTTTACACAAACAGCCATCACAGTGATTGCTCTAGGCACACCCTCACTGTGATGGAAGGCAAAGTCTTATCTCCTCCTGATTTCTTCTCCCGTGGAGCCACGAGGTGATCAAGGCTCCCAACTTTTTGAAGCCCCCACCGGGCGATGGAAAGTCCCAGGGCCGAGCCGAGCAGGCCGATGAAAGTCCTGAGCCCCCACCGGGCGATGGAAAGTCCCAGGGCCGAGCCGAGCAGGCCGATGAAGGTCCTGAGCCCCCACCGGGCGATGGAAAGTGCTGCGGCCGAGCCACGCAGGGCGATGAAGGGCCTGCGAGCGGGTCGATCGTACCTCGCACTTCGGGGCGGTCGAAGCTGCTACGGCTGGAGCTCCCGAAAGCCGGTCGCCAGCCAGGGACCTGCGAGCTCCCGATGTTGCGGTCTGCAGGGCCCACGGCCGAAGCCTCCGAGATGGTAAGTCCAGGCCCTGCGACCGGAGTCTTCGAGGTCGATCCCAGCTGGAGGCCGCCGACTCCACGATGTTAGGCCGTAGCGCGAACGGAGATACGACACGGTAAAGGTCGCATCTCCGTTGAGGAGGAGATTTGAAAAAAGGTTTCCCCCAACCCCCCCCACCACCCCCCACATACACAGAGTTAAAAATAAAACAAAACGTACATTAAACGATGACAGACAAAAAAAACAAAAAACACAGAGAGACTGCCGGTGAGCCGCAGCTGCAGAACACTAGTTATGTTGCCCTGATGCTGCCTGACCCACTGAGTTACTCCAGCACTCTGTGAAACGTCACCTATCCATGTTCTCCACAGATGCTGCCTGACCCGCTGAGTTACTCCAGCACTCTGTGAAACGTCACCTATCCATGTTCTCCACAGATGCTGCCTGACCCGCTGAGTTACTCCAGCACTCTGTGAAACGTCACCTATCCATGTTCTCCACAGATGCTGCCTGACCCACTGAGTTACTCCAGCATTTTGTGTCGACCTGAGGCTCAAGAGAGTTTTTTCAAACCGAAGCTTCTGAGGAAGGGGGGGTGTTGAGGGGTTTTCTTTGTGAGTGCATCAATGTGCCGGGTCCAGGAAAGTCCTTCAGAGATGTGCTCACCCAGGAATTAGAAACCGTTGTCTCTCCACCTCCGTCTCATCGATGAACACAGGTTTGTGGGGCCCCTGCCTTCCCCGTTTAAAGTTACCCATCACATCACATCAACGGACCCCCTCCACTTTTACCCCCCCCCCCCCCCCGTTTGGCCTACTACCCTCACTAGAACTTTTTATCTCAAACTGCCGGCGTGACATCGGCCGCCTCCAATTCTCCACTCCCCTGACTAACTCCAACCTCTCCCCTCCTGAACGTGCAGCCCTCCACTCACTCCGCAACAACCCGGACTTAATCATCAAACCCGCTGACAAGGGAGGGGCTGTGGTAGTCTGGCGTGCTGACCTCCACCGGACCGAGGCCAAACGACAACTCTCAGACACCTCTTCCTACCTATCCCTGGACCATGACCCCACCGACAAACACCAGACCTTTATCAGCAGCACCATCACCGACCTCACCAACTCCGGCGATCTACCCCCCAGTGCCTCCAATCTCATAGTTCCCCAGCCCCGCACGGCCCGATTCTACCTCCTACCCAAAATCCACAAACACAATTGTCCCGGCAGACCCATTGTCTCTG
Source organism: Rhinoraja longicauda (assembly GCF_053455715.1). NCBI lineage: Eukaryota > Metazoa > Chordata > Chondrichthyes > Rajiformes > Arhynchobatidae > Rhinoraja > Rhinoraja longicauda. Next base: position 1,175,601 of record NC_135955.1, on the reverse strand, counting down.
CCTGCTCATGCCCCACCGAACTTATCTCTACCTACCTCGACTCCATCCTATCCCCCCTGGTTAAATCCCTCCCCACCTACGTCCAAGACACCTCACACGCTCTCCATCTCCTGGATAACTTCCGGTTCCCAGGCCCCCACTCCCTCATTTTCACCATGGATGTCCAGTCACTCTACACTTCCATCCCCCACAAGGATGGTCTCGAAGCCCTCCGTTTCTTCCTCGACCGTAGAACCAGCCAATCCCCATCGACCAACACTCTCCTCCGCCTCGCAGAGCTGGTTCTTACCCTCAACAACTTCTCCTTTGACTCCTCCCACTTCCTCCAAACCAGAGGCGTAGCTATGGGCACTCGCATGGGCCCCAGCTACGCCTGCCTCTTTGTTGGGTACGTCGAACAATCCCTGTTCCAGACATACACTGGCCCCATCCCCGAACTCTACCTCCGCTACATCGACGACTGCATTGGTGCTACCTCTTGCACCCATGCAGAACTCACTGACTTCATACACTTCACCTCCAATTTCCATCCTGCCCTTAAATATACTTGGACTATCTCTGACATCTCCCTCCCGTTTCTGGACCTCACCATCTCCATCACAGGAGAAAAACTAGTGACGGACATTTACTACAAGCCCACCGACTCGCACAGCTATCTGGACTACACTTCTTCCCACCCGGTCCCCTGCAAAAAGTCTATCCCTTACTCCCAATTCCTCCGTCTACGCCGCATCTGCGCCCGGGATGAGGTGTTTCACACTAGGGCTTCCGAGATGTTCTCGTTTTTCAGAAAACGGGGCTTCCCCTCCTCCATTATAGATGAGGCTCTCACTAGGGTCTCTTCTATATCCCGCAGCTCCGCTCTTGCTCCCCCTCCCCCCACTCGCAACAAGGACAGGATCCCCCTCGTTCTCACCTTCCACCCCACCAGCCAGCGGATCCAACATATCATCCACCAACATTTCCGTCACCTACAACAGGACCCCACTACTGGCCACATATTCCCATCCCCTCCCCTCTCTGCGTTCCGCAGAGACCGTTCCCTCCGCAACTCCCTGGTCCACTCGTCCCTTCCTACCCAAACCACCCTAACCCCGGGCACTTTCCCCTGCAACCGCAGGAGATGCAACACCTGTCCCTTTACCTCCCCCCTCAACTCCTTCAAAGGACCCAAACAGTCTTTCCAGGTGAGACAGAGGTTCACCTGCACCTCCTCCAACCTCATCTATTGTATACGCTGCTCTAGATGCCAACTTATTTATATCGGCGAAACCAAGCGTAGGCTCGGCGATCGCTTCGCTGAACACCTGCGCTCGGTCCGCATTAATGCAACTGATCTCCCGGTGGCCCAGCACTTTAACTCCCCCTCCCATTCCCAGTCTGACCTTTCTGTCATGGGCCTCCTCCAGTGCCATAGTGAGGCCCGCCGGAAATTGGAGGAACAGCACCTCATATTTCGCCTGGGCAGTTTGCGGCCCGGTGGTATGAACGTCGACTTCTCCAACTTCAGATAGTTCCTCTGTCCCTCCCTTCCCCTCCTCCTTCCCAGATCTCCCTCTGTCTTCCTGTCTCCACCTATATCCTTCCTTTGTCCCACCCCCAACATCAGTCTGAAGAAGGGTCTCGACCCGAAACGTCACCCATTCCTTCTCTCCCGAGATGCTGCCTGACCTGCTGAGTTACTCCAGCATTTTGTGAATAAATCCTTGGTTCCACTGGTGTTGAGAGCAAGGATGTCATTGTGACACCATTTGGTCGGATGGTGCAGGTGGGGTCAGATCTGGACCGGTCAGAGGGGTGAACCCGACCCGACACGGTTTTGCAGACCACCGCCCGTGAGAGGCGGCATGGAACTAGCACTGCCAACCAGTCGGGTCACCCGCCTCCTGTCCCCACCCACCATTCACCCATGATTCACCCAAACAGTGGACACACGCAGACTTGCCCCAGGGTAGAGTAATAGAGTGATACAGTGTGGAAACAGGCCCTTCATAGAGTCACAGAGTGACACAGTGTGGAAACAGGCCCTTCGGCCCAACTCGCCCACACTGGCCAACAATGTCCCAGCTACACTAGTCCCACTTGCCTGCGCTTGGTCCATACCCCTCCAAACCTGTCCTATCCATGTACCTGTCCAACTGTTTCTTAAACAATGGGATAGTCCCAGCCTCAACTACCTCCTCTGGCAGCTTGTTCCATACACCCACCACCCACTGTGTGAAAAAGTTACCCCTCGGATTCCTATTAAATCTTTTCCCCTTCACCATGAACCCATGTCCACTGGTTCTCAATTCCCCAGCTCTGGGTAAAAGACTGTGCATCTACCCGATCGATTCCTCTCATGATTTTGTACACCTCTACAAGATCTCCCCTCATCCTCCTGCGCTCCATGGAATAGAGACCCAGCATTCCCAACCTTTCCAAATAGCTCACACCCTCTAGTCAAAGAAACATAGAAAATAGGTGCAGGAGGAGGCCATTTGGCCCTTCAAGCCAACACCACCATTCATAGTGATCATGGCTGTCCATCCACAATCAGTAACCTGTGCCTGCCTTCTCCCCATACCCGTAGAGCTCTATCTAACTCTGTTTTACATTCATCCAGTGAATTTGGCCTCCACTGCCCTCTGTGGCAGAGAATTCCACAGATTCACAACTCTCTGGGTGAAAATGTTTCTTCTCACCTCAGTTTTAAATGGCCTTACCTTTATTCTTAGACTGTGGCCCCTGGTTCTGGACTCCCCCAACATTGGGAACATTTTTCCTGCATCTAGCTTGTCCAGTCCTTTTATACTTTTATACGTCTCTATAAGATCCCCTCTCGTCCTTCTAAACTCCAGTGAATACAAGCCCAGTCTTTCCAATCTTTCCTCATATGACAGTCCCGCCATCCCGGGGATTAACCTCGTGAACCTACGCTGCACTGCCTCAATAGCAAAGACGTCCTTCCTCAAATTAGGAGACCAAAACTGCACACAATACTCCAGATGTGGTCTCACCAGGGCCCTTTACAGCTGCAGAAGAACCTCTGTACTCCTATACTGAAATCCTCTCGTTATGAAGGCCAACAAGCCATTAGCTTTCTTCACTGCCTGCTGTACCTGCACGCCAACTTTCAGTGACTGGTGTACAAGGACACCCAGGTCTCGCTGCACTTCCCCCTTACCTAACCTGACACCATTGAGATAATAATCTGCCTCCTTGTTTTGCCGTCAAAGTGGATAACCTCACATTTATCTATATTATACTGCATCTGCCACGCATCTGCCCACTCACTCAACCTGTCCAGGTCACCCTGCAACCTCCTAACATCCTCTTCACAGTTCACACTGCCACCCAGCTTTATGTCATCTGCAAACTTGCTAGCGTTACTTCTATTTCCATCATCCAAATAATTTATATTGTAAACAGTTGCGGCCCCAACACCGAGCCTTGCGGCACTCCATTCACCACTGCCTGCCACTCTGAAAAGGACCCGTTTATTCCCACTCTTTGCTTCCTGTCTGCCAACCAATTCTCTGTTCACGTCAACACCCTATCCCCAATACCATGTGCTCTAATGTTACTCACCAATCTCCCGTGTGGGACCTTATCAAAGGATTTCTGAAAGTCTAGATACACTATAATAATATAATATAATAAACATTTATTTTTTATAGCGCTTTTCCAAGTGCTCAAAGACGCTTTACAAAAACAGTCATGACATAAAAACAAACAGACGAACTATCCTGACGGCGAAGCGGCGAACAAATAGCGCCAGCGTCCTCTCACGTCAGGGTCCGACACGAGACAATAAAGAACACAAGACACACAATTACAATTTTAACACAAACAGCCATCACAGTGATTGCTCCAGGCACACCCTCACTGTGATGGAAGGCAAAGAAAAGTCTTATCTCCTCCTCATTCTTCTCCCGTGGTGCCACGAGGCGATCGAGGCTCCCGACTTTTGAAGCCCCCACCGGGCGATGGAAAGTGCTGCGGCCGAGCCATGCAGGGCGATGAAGGGCCTGCGAGCGGGTCGATCGTACCTCGCGCTTCGGGGCGGTCGAAGCTGCTACGGCTGGAGCTCCCGAAAGCCGGTCACCAGCCAGGGACCTGCGAGCTCCAGATGTTGCGGTCTGCAGGGCCCACGGCCGAAGCCTCCGAGATGGTAAGTCCAGGCCCTGCGACCGAAGTCTTCAAGGTCGATCCCAGCTGGAGGCCGCCGACTCCACGATGTTAGGCCGTAGCACGAACGGAGATACGACACGGTAAAGGTCGCATCTCCGTTGAGGAGGAGATTGGAAATAAAGGTTTCCCCCAACCCCCCCCCCCCCCACATACACAGAGTTAAAAATAAATCAAAAGAAACATTTAAACGATAAAGACAAAAACAAAAAAAAGACAGAGAGACTGCCGGTTAGCCACAGCTGCAGAACGCAGCCACGCCCCCTTCATCCATTTTACTTGTCACATCCTCAAAAAATTCCAGAGGATTAGTCAAGCATGATTTCCCTTTCATAAATCCATGCTGACTTGGACTTATCCTTTTACTGCTATCCAAATGCGGCGTTATTACCTCTTTAATAATTGACTCCAGCATCTTCCCCACCACTGATGTCAGACTAACTGGTCTGTAATTCCGTTTCTCTCTCTCCCTCCTTTCTTGAAAAGTGGGATAACATTACCCTCCAATCCACAGGAACTGATCCTGAATCTATAGAACATTGGAAAATGATCACCAATGCGTCCACGAAATGATCACCAATGCGTTCACCTTTCACATCGATTCCTATTACACTTGGCCATTCCCTCCTATCCCTTTGTGAGCTTCCTTTTCCGTTAATTCTGGGGTCATTAACTATCCCTTTACTCTCTTTCCCTTCAATTCCATCCCTGACTCCCCCATTTGACACCCCCCCCCCCCCATTTAGTTTAAAACCACCCATGTAGCAGTGGCAAACCTGCCTGCCAGAATGCTGGTCCCCCACCTGTTAAGGTGCAACCCGTCCCTTTTGTACAATTCCCCCTTACCCCAAAACAGATCCCAGTGGTCTAAGAATCTAAATCCCTGCCCCCTGCACCAGTTCCTCAGCCACACATTCAGGTCGTGTATCTCCCTGTTCCTGCTCTCACCAGCACGAGGAACTGGAAGCAAACCGGAGATAAGCACCCTGGAGGTCCTGCTTTTTAGCCTTCTTCCAAGCTCTCTAAAGTTACGCTGCACAATTTGTTTCATTGGGTTGTTTAAATTAATACTGACTAGCTAATTAAATTATTGCATCGTATGGGAGGCGCATTCCCAATCTCGTTGTACCCCTGCACAGTGACAATAAAGATATATTGTATTGTATTGTATTCTTCCCGATGCCGTTTGTGCCAACATGCCCTACCACTTCCGGCTGCTCACCTTCACCCTTGAGGATGCTCTGCAGTTGGTCCGTGTCGTTCTGGACCCTGGCACCAGGGAGGCAACACACCGTCCTTGAATCCCACCTGTTGCCGCAGAAACTCCTGTCTGTACCTCTCACTATGGAGTCCCCTACTACCACGGCTCTGCCTGACGTCATGGTGCTTTGCCTCAGCACCACGTTTTGACTCGCAGACCTGTCTGCTGTTCAGACTGGCAGTGTCTTCTGTCCCGACAGCTTCCAAGAGAGTGAACCTGTTTTCAAGAGGTACATATCCCGGTGTTTCCTGTACTCCAAGCTTCATATCATATCATATCATATCATATCATATCATATCATATATATACAGCCGGAAACAGGCCTTTTCGGCCCTCCAAGTCCGTGCCGCCCAGTGATCCCCGTACATTAACACTATCCTACACCCACTAGGGACAATTTTTACATTTACCCAGCCAATTAACCTACATACCTGTACGTCTCTCATTGTCACCCACCTTCTCTCTTCCAGTACCATCGGTGTAATGATCTCGCTGTAGGTCCTGTCCTGGCAACATCCGCGTAAATGTTTTCTGAACCCTTTCCATCTTTCCTATAACATGGTGCCCAGAACTGAACACAATATGTTCAACTTTACAACAGCAATTGCACATAGAAAGTGGGGACAGAGGGCATGCCTGAGGCATCGGCTAAACCGCATAGCAGCATGCAGCTGGCTGTGCCACCGTCCTGGTAAAACTATAAACCTGTGTCCTCTGGTCCTCCATTCACCTCCTTTGGGCAAGAGATTGTGCGTCTGTCTCCTCGATTTATTCCCCTTATACACCTCTACAACATCATCTCTCAACCTTCTGCGTTCCAAGGAAGAGAGTGCCGGGTCTGAAGGAGGGTGTCGATCCACAGCATCAGCCATTGCTTGTGTGTAGAGATGCTGTCTGGACCAGTGTTACTGTAGCACTGCGTGTGCAGAGATGCTGCCTGGACCAGTGAGTTACTGCAGCACTGTGTGTGCAGAGATGCTGCCTGGACCAGTGAGTCACTGCAGCACTGTGTGTGCAGAGATGCTGCCTGGACCACTGAGTTACTGCAGCACTGTGTGTGTAGAGATGCTGCCTGGACCACTGTTACTCCAGCACTGTGTGTGCAGAGATGCTGCCTGGACCAGTGAGTTACTGCAGCACTGTGTGTGCAGAGATGCTGCCTGGACCACTGTTACTCCAGCACTGTGTGTGTAGAGATGCTGCCTGGACCACTGTTACTCCAGCACTGTGTGTGTAGAGATGCTGCCTGGACCACTGTTACTCCAGCACTGTGTGTGCAGAGATGCTGCCTGGACCACTGTTACTCCAGCACTGTGTCTCTCTCAGGCTTGTCGCCTGTTGCGGGGACACAATTCACGTCACAGTGGGGATCCCTGGTTACGTCACAGTCGGAGGGTTCCCCGCAACTGTTTTACGTCACAGTGGGCGGGCCCAACTGACGTCACAGTGGGCGGTCGCAATAGTGCTCCGTATCATGTGGGCTGGCCCAACGGACGTCACAGAGGGCGGTCCCCGCATAAGTCACCGTGGGCGGTCCCCGCAGACGTCACAGTTGGCGTGCACAATTACGTCACAGTGGGCGGTCGCAGCTGTGTGTGGGGCCAACGCACCACAGAGGGCGGGTCCACGTAGCTGCGGCTGCTCTCTGCGGCGCGTCATAAGTGGGTGGCGCCGCCGTGACGTCGCGGCCCCGTGAGGCGATTTGTGGGCGTTCCCCATGGTGCCACGCCTCCGCGCGTGACGTCTCTTCCTGAAGGGGCGGTCCCGGGGCGGGCGGAAGTGCCGCGCTGCCCGCTGGGCCGGCGTTGCCATGCGCTGTCACTACGAGGCGCTCGGGCTGCCCCGCGACGCCAGCCCCGGGGCCGTGAAGAGGGCGCACCGGCGCCTGGCGCTGAGGCACCACCCAGGTACAGGCCCCCCCTAACCCGGCCCGGACCCCCACCCCCGCCCGGCCGGCCGGCCCACCTCAACACGGTCATACAGTGCAATAACCCAGCCCCGGGGCCGTGAGGAGGGCGCACCGGCGCCTGGCGCTGAGGCACCACCCAGGTACAGGCCCCCCCTAACCCGGCCCGGACCCCCACCCCCGCCCGGCCGGCCGGCCCACCCCAACACGGTCATACAGTGCAATAACCCAGCCCCGGGGCCGTGAGGAGGGCGCGCCGGCGCCTGGCGCTGCGGTACCACCGATGTACCGGCCCCCAGCCGCCAAGCCCCCCAACCCCCCCGTCCCCAACCCCGAGCCCCCCAGCCCCCCCGTCCCCGAGCCCCCCAGCCCCCCCGTCCCCAACCCCGAGCCCCCCCGTCCCCCCGTCCCCAACCCCCCCAGCCCCCCCGTCCCCAACCCCCCCAGCCCCCCCGTCCCCAACCCCCCCAGCCCCCCCGTCCCCAACCCCCCCGTCCCCAACCCCGAGCCCCCCAGCCCCCCCGTCCCCAACCCCGAGCCCCCCAGCCCCCCCGTCCCCAACCCCGAGCCCCCCAGCCCCCCCGTCCCCAACCCCGAGCCCCCCAGCCCCCCCGTCCCCAACCCCGAGCCCCCCAGCCCCCCCGTCCCCAACCCCCCCAGCCCCCCCGTCCCCAACCCCCCCGTCCCCAACCCCGAGCCCCCCAGCCCCCCCGTCCCCAACCCCGAGCCCCCCAGCCCCTCCGTCCCCAACCCCCCCCAACCCCAACCCCAACCCCAACCCCAACCCCAACCCCCCCCTAGCTCTCGGGGCTCGCGGAATCAAAGGGATATGGGGAGAAGGCAGGCACGGGTTACTGATTGTGGATGATCAGCCATGATCACAA
>NC_135955.1:1132955-1160455 GCF_053455715.1 Rhinoraja longicauda | reverse complement strand
GGCCCTAGGCACCCACACCCACACAGGGCCCCAGGCACCCCACACCCACACCGGGCCCCAGGCACCCACACCCCACACAGGGCCCCAGGCACCCACACCCACACCGGGCCCCAGGCACCCACACCGGGCCCCAGGCACCCACACCGGGCCCCAGGCACCCACACCCACACCGGGCCCCAGGCACCCACACCCACACCGGGCCCCAGGCACCCACACCCACACCGGGCCCCAGGCACCACAAAGGGCCCTAGGCACACCCACCACCGGGCCCCGGGCACCCACACCAGGACCCAGGCATCCACATCCACACAGGGCCCCAGGCACCCACACCGGGCCCCAGGCACCCACACCGGGCCCCAGGCACCCACACCGGGGCCCCAGGCACCCACTCCGGGGCAAGCTCACCCACACAGGGCCCCAGGCACCCACACAGGGCCCCAGGCACCCACACCAGACCCCGGGCACCCACACCAGGCCCCAGGCACCCACGCCAGGCCCCGTGCACCCACACCGGGCCACCCACACCGGGCCTCGCTCACCCACGCTGGGCCCGCTCACCCACAAACCCCACCCACACCCACACACCCAGCCCCCAGCCCCCCGCCTGCTGCCCCCCCCCCCCCGCCTGCTGCCCCCCCCCTCCCCCCAGCATGGACACCAGACCCCTGGCCCTGCTGGGGTCTGCTGGGTTTTCTCGGCCAGCCTCGCCTGCTGTATTTGCTCAGGGGTCTGTGTACTCTGCGCTGCAGAGCTGTGACTGGCTCCAGTGTGTGGGGTTCTGCTGGAGCAACTTTACAATCACTAGGACAGTCAAATAAAACATTTTATAATCAACTGTGTTTCCCTTGGGATGGTGTGGGATCCTGGGCAGACACAACTGCCCCCCCCCCCCCGGAGATCACAGCTCCCTGCTTACCCCCACGTCCCTCCCCCCACCTCTCTCACTCTCCCCCTCTCTCTCCCCCTCTCTCTCCCCCTCTCTCTCCCCCTCTCTCTCCCCCTCTCTCTCCCCCTCTCTCTCCCCCTCTCTCTCCCCCTCTCTCTCCCCCTCACTCCTCCCTCTCCCCCCATCTCCCCTCTCTCTCCTGCACCCCCTCCCCATCTCTCTCCTGTTTCCCCCCTCTCTCCCCTCTCCCCCCTCTCTCTCCTGCTCCCCCTCTCTCTCCTGCTCCCCCCTCTCTCTCCCCCTCTCCTGCTCCCCCTCCCCCTCTCTCTCCCCTCTCGTGCTCCCCCCTCTCTCTCCCCTCTCGTGCTCCCCCCCTCTCTCTCCCCTCTCTCCTGCTCCCCCCTCTCTCTCCCCCTCTCTCCTGCTCCTCCCTCTCTCTCCCCTCCTGCTCCCTCTCTCCCCTCCTGCTCCCTCTCTCCCCTCCTGCTCCCTCTCTCCCCTCCTGCTCCCTCTCTCTTCCCTCTCTCTCCCCCTCTCTCTCCCCCTCTCTCTCCCCCTCTCTCTCCTGCTCCTCCCTCTCTCTCCCCTCCTGCTCCCTCTCTCCCCTCCTGCTCCCTCTCTCCCCTCCTGCTCCTCTCTCCCCTCCTGCTCCCTCTCTCTTCCCTCTCTCTCCCCCTCTCTCTCCCCCTCTCTCTCCCCTCTCTCTCCCCCTCTCTCTCCCCCTCTCTCTCCCCCTCTCTCTCCCCCTCTCTCCTGCTCCCCCCTCTCTCCTGCTCCCCCCTCTCTCTCCCCCTCTCTCCTGCTCCCCCCTCTCTCTCCCCCTCTCTCCTGCTCCCCCTCTCTCTCCCCCTCTCTCCTGCTCCCCCCTCTCTCTCCCCCTCTCTCTCCCCCTCTCTCTCCCTCTCCTGCTCCCCCCTCTCTCCTGCTCCCCCTCTCTCTCCCCCTCTCTCCTGCTCCCCCCTCTCTCTCCCCCTCTCTCCTGCTCCCCCCTCTCTCTCCCCCTCTCTCCTGCTCCCCCCTCTCTCTCCCCCTCTCTCCTGCTCCCCCCTCTCTCCCCATCTCCTCTCCCCCCTCTCTCCTGCTCCCCACCCCCTCTGCACAGTTGTGTGTGTGCGTGTGTGTGTCACCACTGCCGTGTGCAGTTGTATGTGTGTCACCACTGCCGTGTGCAGTTGTGTGTGCGTGTGTCACCACTGCCGTGTGCAGTTGCAGTACGATGTCCCGTCCTTTGTACAACACGTTTGCCAATGGGGCGAGTGGCCACACACCTGCAGCCCCCTGCACCTGACCTGGGGAACAGTGACCTGCAGCCCCCCCTGCACCTGACCTGGGGAACAGTGACCTGCAGCCCCCCCTGCACCTGACCTGGGGAACAGTGACCTGCAGCCCCCCCTGCACCTGACCTGGGGAACAGTGACCTGCAGCCCCCCCTGCACCTGACCTGGGGAATAGTGCACCTGCAGCCCCCCCCTGCACCTGACCTGGGGAACAGTGACCTGCAGCCCCCTGCACCTGTCCTGGGGAACAGTTGACCTGCAGCCCCCCCTGCACCTGACCTGGGGAACAGTGCACCTGCAGCCCCCTGCACCTGACCTGGGGAACAGTGACCTGCAGCCCCCTGCACCTGACCTGGGGAACAGTGACCTGTAGCCCCCTGCACCTGACCTGGGGAACAGTGACCTGCAGCCCCCTGCACCTGACCTGGGGAACAGTGCACCTGCAGCCCCCCCCTGCACCTGACCTGGGGAACAGTGTACCTGTGGTCATTCCAGAGACATAACAACGGTATAAGGTACCGGACCACAACGTACAACATGGTGGCAGCGCGTTGTGTGATTTAGCCCTAGAACGGTAAAGGAAAGTAGACAAAACAATGAAAGCCCTAGAAGGAATGGACAGTTTCCAGCTCAGTAAAGCACGCCGGGAATGCATCTGGACACGGGCCACTACACGTGTAAGTACCTGGTTAGAAGTTAGTGCCGAGCTGCCGACAGGATGTTGCAAGCAGCTGAGAGTGGTGAATGATGGCACACATCACGTCCCAGCCCTGTGTAGGCCCACGATCAGAAACCGGAGAGACTGACCACACACGGAGACATAGTGACCGGAGAGACTGACCACACACGAGACATAGTGACCAGAGGGACCGTCCACACACGGAGACATAGTGACCGGAGAGACCGTCCACACACGGAGACATAGTGACCGGAGAGACCGTCCACACACGGAGACATAGTGACCGGAGAGACCGTCCACACACGGAGACATAGTGACCGGAGAGACTGTCCACACACGGAGACATAGTGACCAGAGGGACCGTCCACACACGGAGACATAGTGACCAGAGGGACCGTCCACACACGGAGACATAGTGACCGGAGAGACCGTCCACACACGGAGACATAGTGACCAGAGGGACCGTCCACACACGGAGACATAGTGACCGGAGAGACTGACCACACACGGAGACATAGTGACCAGAGGACCGTCCACACACGGAGACATAGTGACCAGAGGGACCGTCCACACACGGAGACATAGTGACCAGAGGGACCGTCCCACACACGGAGAGACCAGAGGGACTGACCACACACGGAGACATAGTGACCAGAGGGACCGTCCACACACGGAGACATAGTGACCAGAGGGACTGACCACACACGGAGACATAGTGACCAGAGGGACCGTCCACACACGGAGACATAGTGACCGGAGAGACCGTCCACACACGGAGACATAGTGACCAGAGGGACCGTCCACACACGGAGACATAGTGACCAGAGGGACCGTCCACACACGGAGACATAGTGACCAGAGGGACCGTCCACACACGGAGAGACCGTCCACACACGGAGACATAGTGACCAGAGGGACCGTCCACACACGGAGACATAGTGACCAGAGGACTGACCACACACGGAGACATAGTGACCAGAGGGACCGTCCACACACAGAGACATAGTGACCAGAGGGACCGTCCACACACGGAGACATAGTGACCAGAGGGACCGTCCACACACGGAGACATAGTGACCAGGGGGACCGTCCACACACGGAGGTGCGGTGACCAGTAAGACCGAACGCTCACGGAGCAGAGAGACTGAGCACTCACGTGGCGACTGGAGTTGGGACTGCCCTAGGCCTGAGGCAGATGCAGCACGTACCGACAGTACGCGTAGTGACCGCAACCCCCCAGTGGGGCGTGGTCAGCGCACACCCCAGCCGAAGCCCGGTCGCACCGTGGCTTTAGCGACTTGGAGCGGCCTCGTACAGTCCCCGTAGCGTGAGGCCAAACCATCACAGTGGATCAACAGTCTACACTACGCTGATATACAGCAAGACAGCTTCTCAATGTGGGGTGATATGGAGTAAATAAATAATGATCTGTGTGTGAGACTTAATGCTTCATCATTTGTGTGCAAGCTCACATATATATATATATATGAAGAAGGGTCTCGACCCGAAACGTCACCCATTCCTTCTCTCCTGAGATGCTGCCTGACCTGCTGAGTTACTCCAGCATTTTGTGAATAAATCGATTTGTACCAGCATCTGCAGTTATTTTCTTATACTATAAGGAACAGCTTCATCCCCAGGGCCATAGCTGCTATGAACCGGTCCTGCTGAGCCGGATGGCCACAACGCATAGATCAACTTGACCTTTACCCTGTCCAAAACTGTTACAACTGTTCGTTTCGTTGGGTTGCTGCTGTCTAAATTACCTAAATTAGTGCATCGTATGGGAGGCGCATTCCCAATCTCGTTGTACCCCTGGGTACAATGACAATAAAGATATATTGTATTGTATTGTATTGTATTGTTGTATATATGTAGATTGCATGTAATTGTATACAGTAATACTGATAGCAAGAGGTGTGTAATCCTGTGATATTGTAGTGGGTCTGGACACAGTAGGAATCAGGCAAGACGCCAGGTAAGTATTAACAGTAACTTTACTGCAGCAACAGAACATCCACTCTCTCCAGTCTCCAGCACGAGTTCTCTCTCTCGCCCCTCCAGGCAAACCCCATAGCTCTAGTCCCCTCCCCAGCCCTGTCCAACCTGTGCCGAGGGGGAACAACCCAGGGAGTGGCCTAATCCCCGGGCACCACCACAGGACCCCCCCCCCCCAAGAACCGGAGGCACGAAACGGACAGGGGGACGTGTGAGACGAGCAGCCCGTGTGCGCACCACGGCGGGCGCAGGAACCGGAACCACTACGCCAGGCGAAGACAACCGCGGGGACGCTGGGGATAAGGGCCGGCACCCCGAAGGTGAGGCCGCGCCAGTAGGACCAGGTGGCTAATGTCCACGTGCGCCGGCTTCAGCCGTGCAATAGAGACCGTCTCAGGACGACCCCCCATGTCCAAAATGAAGGTGGCAGAGCCACGCTCGAGCACCTTGAATGGCCGTTCATACGGACGCTGAAGGGGCGTCCGGTGAGCATCCCGGCGCAGGAAAACAAACGGACAGTCCTGCAGGGCGGAAGGGACATGTGACCGCACCGAACCGTGGCGAGACGTCGGCACCGGTGCCAGCGAGCCCACCGTCTCCCGAAGGCTTTGCAGGGCGGCCGATGGTTGTTCCGCCTGACCCTGGGCTGATGGAATGAACTCACCGTGCACTGTCAGCGGGGCCCCGTACACCAATTCAGCCGAGGAGGTGGACAAGACCTCTTTGGGCGCAGTGCGGACGCCCAGCAACACCCACGGCAACGTGTCGACCCAGTCCGGGTCAACAAGCCGGGCCTTCAGGACAGCCTTGAGCTGGCGGTGGAAGTGCTCCACCAGGCCGTTCGCCTGCGGATGGTACGCTGTGGTGCAGTGCAGGTTAACTCCAGTAGTTGAGCCATGGACGACCACAGCGCGGAGGTGAACTGCGGCCCTCGGTCGGACGTGATGTCGAGCGGCACCCCAAACCTGGCAATCCAGTGAGCCGCCAAGGCACGGGCACAAGGAGAGGCAGAAGTGTCTGACAGTGGAACCGCCTCCGGCCACCACGTGAAACGGTCGACCAGTCAGGAGGTGAGTGAAGCCCCGTGAAGGTGGCAGCGGCCCCACGATGTCCACGTGGATGTGGTCGAACCGCTGTCGAGGGACGATGAACTCCTCGAGCGGCACTCGCACATGCCGCTGTACTTTGGCAGTTTGGCACGGGATACAGGTGATCGCCCAATGCCCAACCTGTTTACGTAACCCGTGCCACACGAAACGGGAAGCCACGAGGGTCGTCATCGCCCGAATGGAAGGGTGGGCCAGCCCGTGGAGCACCTCGACCACCCGGCGCCGCCAGGCAACGGGAACGATGGGGCGCGGCTACCCGGTGGAGACATCGCACAGCAGCGTCGCGCCCCCAGTGCCACAGGGAACGTCCTCCAACCGCAGGCCTGAAACGGCGGTACGATAGGCGGACATCTCCACGTCTGTCAACTGGGCGGCCGCCAGGGCTGAGTAGTCGATGCCATCGGCCACCTGCAGGACGGCGTGGACCGAGTGTCGAGACAAGGCGTCGGCCACTCTTGTCTTTGCCCCCGATGAAACGGATGGAGGTAGTGAACTCTGAGACGAAAGCCAACTGCCGCTGCTGGCGAGCTGACCACGGGTCGGACACCTTGGCCAACGCAAAGGTGAGGGGCTTGTGGTCAGTGTACGCGGTGAAGGTTCGCCCCTCGAGGAAGTGGTGGACTGCAAGGTAAAGGGCGAGGGGCTCGCGGTCAAAGGCACTGTAGTTCCGCTGTGCGCCGCTGAGGTGACTGCTGAAGAAAGCGAGAGGCTTCCAACACCCATCAATCTGTTGTTCGAGCACCGCCTCAACCGCCACCTGCAAAGCGTCGACCGTCAGGCTGGTTGGTGCATCCACCCGTGGGTGCATGAGCATCGTGGCCGTAGCCAGAGCTTCCTTGGCGTGTTGGAACGCTGCCACAGCATCGTCAGTCCATTCAACCTCCTTGCGCTTGCCCGCCATGAGGTGGAACAGCGGGCGCATGATCCGGGCTGCAGACGGCATAAATCGGTGGTAAAAGGCCACCATCCCAACGAACTCCTGGAGGCCCCTCACGGTGGTCGGGCGTGGAAACTGGCGCACCGCGTCCACCCTGTCCAGGAGAAGCAGTGCCCCATGCGGGGTCACGTGGTAGCCCAGGAAATTGATGGACGTCACCCCGAACCGGCATTTGGCGATGTTGATGGCCAGTCCATGATCGCTGAGGCGATGGCATAGCTGGCGGAGATGGGCAGCATGCTCCTGTATCGAGCGGCTCGCCACCAAAATGTCATCGAGGTACACGTACACAAAGTCCAGGCCACGGCACACACAGTCCATAAGCCGCTGAAAGGCTTGCACTGCGTTCTTAAGTCCGAACGGCATACGGAGGAACTCGAAAAGGCCAAATGGCGTCACGATGGCCGTCTTGGGGACGTCGTCTGGGTGGACGGGAATTTGATTGTAGCCACGCACCAGATCGACCTTGGAAAACACCGTGATTGCCTAGCCAGGTGTGCGTTAAAGTCCTGAATGTGGGCGACCGGATACCTGTCAGCGATGGTAGCATCGATAAGCCAACGGTAGTCACCGCAAGGGCGCTAGCCACCGTCTGCCTTGGGGACCATATGGAGCGGGGACGCCCACGGGCTGTCTGAGCGGCGCACAATACCCAGCGACTCCATAAGGCGGAACTCCTCCCGAGCGAGACGGAGCTTGTCCGGTGGAAGACGCCGCGCCCGGGCATACAAGGGCGGGCCAGTAGTGGGAATGTGATGCTCCACCCTGTGCTTCGGGGCGGAGGAGTGGAACTGGGGGTCCAGGATTTCGGGGGCCACGGCCAGAATGCGCAAGAACGTAACGTCCATGGACGACAGGGGCCCATCAGGCAGCCCGACCGGGTCGCCCACGCGGAGGGAAACAGGCTGCAAGGTGACGGAGTGCACCAAATGCTGCCGCTTAACGTCCCCGAGCAGGGAATGTGCCCGTAGGAAGTCCGCACCCAGCAACGGCTGGAACACATCCACAATGACGAATGGCCAAGAGAAGCTGCCCGCTCCGAAGTTGAGGGAGAGCGTGCGCACCCCATACGAGCGGATTGGAGTCCCGTTGGCTGCGGCGAGGAGGGGGCCGGGTTTACCACTGCGGAGGTCAGCATTCGATGGGGGAAGAACGCTCATTTCAGCCCCTGTGTCCAAAAGGAAACGTGCCCCGGAGCGGCAAACACGCGATGAATCTGTCAGGCCGCCGAAGCAATCACTGACGGCCGGCCCCTGCGTTTCCCGGGAACGAGCAGGGCTGCCAGCATTGACGGGCTGAAGGGCCCCAGCGCCGGTGAAAGTAGCACCAGCCCCCTCTGCTGGCGTCTGTGGAATCGGGCGGCTGTGCGGGCTGATCCTACCACCAGCGACCTCTGGTGGCGTGTGGAGGAAGTGACGGCAGGCTGCGCGGGAGAGACGCGGTGCCGGCCGGGTATACCGTTGCAGCCGGGTCCGACCACCAGCGACCTCTGGTGGCGTGTGGAGGAAGTGACGGCAGGCTGCGCGGGAGAGACGCGGTGCCGGCCGGGTATACCGTTGCAGCCGGGTCCCGTCGCGAAGGACGTCGTGGAGCGGAGGAGACGCGGGCGATCGAGGCCCCGACCTGCGGATCGTCGTCGGACATCGGAGTGACTTCCAGTGAATCGAGGGCCAGCTGACGGCCATCCAGAGATCATCGGCGCGCTCGCCCACCGCCTAACAAGCAGGGCTCGTGGTTGCCCATCAGGGCCAACATATCGCCCAGTAGTACCAACGGGCGGCGGTCACCCAGGCCCGGCATCCGGAGGTTCTGGGTCGCCCGCCCGGCCTCGCTGAGGCTGAACTTCCGCAGGAGAAAGGCCTTGAGGCCCTCATACTTATCACCCGCCGGGGGGGGGGGGGCGTGGAGGGAAGGTCGGACCCGTCACGCGGTGGCCTGGTCGAGGGCGGCGATAACGTAAAAGTACTTGGTGGCGTCGGCTGTCACGCCCCGCAGTGCAAACTGTGCCTCGGCCTGGTCAAACCTGAAACCAGAAACCAGGGTCGTCGGTCCAAAGGGGGAGGCAGCTTCACCGCCACGGCGTGGAGAGTGGTGCGGTCAGCAGGGGCCACGGGGTGGGGGTGGGGGGGTCCCGCAGGGTCCATGGGGTGGGGACTGGCAGGGTCACTGGGGTGGGGGTGGGGACCGGCAGGGGTGGGGTCCGGCAGGGTCCACGGGGTGGAGTCCGGCAGGGTCCACGTGGTGGGGGTGGGGTCCGGCAGGGTCCACGGGGTGGGGGAGGGTCCGGCAGGGTCCACGGGGTGGGGACCGGCAGGGTCCATGGGGTGTGGGGGGGGTCCCGCAGTGTCCAGAGGGTGGGGGTGATCCGGCAGGGTCCACGGGGTGGGGTCCGGCAGGGTCCAGAGGGTGGGGGTGATCCGGCAGGGTCCAGAGGGTGGGGTCCGGCAGGGTCCAGAGAGTGGGGTCCGGCAGGGTCCAGAGGGTGGGGGTGATCCGGCAGGGTCCAGAGGGTGGGGTCCAGAGGCAGCTGACCGGCAGGCCCGGGTAGTGCGTGTAGAGGAACGTTCGGGTCCATCGTGACTTGCGAGGAAATGTCGAGGGTCACCAGTGGGTCTGGACGCAGTAGGAATCAGACAAGACGCCAGGTAAGTATTAATAGTAACTTTAATCCAGCAACAGAACATCCACACTCTTCATGAGAGTAAACTCTCGCCCCTTCAGGCAAACCCCTTAGCTCCAGACCCCTCCCCAGCCCGGTCCACTCCGTGCCGAGGGGCATGACGTTTGTTTTGAATCCAAATGTAATATTTCCAGTTACCGTGTTTACGAATATATGGCAAGTAACATGACTCGGTTACCTGAAATGAACTGGCAAGTGCTGGACATCCCCAATGAGTTCTCCCTGTTCAAGCAGAGGATGCAACTGTGCCTGCAAGACTTACAAATCACATCGGAGTCTAAGCAGGCAACAAAGATAAAACTTGCCTTAGGAGTAGAAGGACTTCGTCGTTTGAATGCGTCAGGTCTGAGTGAAGTGGATCAAAACAAGCCCGAGGACATATGGACATTCTTTGAGGCCCAGCTGAGGACGAAGGTAAATTTCAGAGTCCACAGGTTGGAGTTGATGCGATATCGCCAGAAACTGGGACAATTGCTCGATCAATTTGTGACCCGGTGTCGAGAAAAGTCTCCAGTGTAACTTCACTGGTCCTGAGTTCAATGAAAGAATCATTGAGTTGATAATCGCGACAACGCCCTATGAAGGTCTATAGCGTGAGCTTCTACAGAAGCCTGCGGGACACACCATTCCAGAGACGCTAACATTAGGCAGGCAGTCTGAGGCCATTGCGGCAGGCAGACAGTGCATTGCAAATTTAGAGCCCAGGTCTCGCAATATAGATGCTGTCAAGACAAGAGGGACAACGAAGCTAAAGCCGCAAGATAAGGAGAGACAAAACCTTTGTGGCCAATGTGCTTGGTTTCATAAGCCCAGGCAATGCCCGGCGTATCACGACACATGCAGGAAGTGCGGCAAGAAAGGGCATTGGGCAAGTTGTTGTAGGTCTAAGATGGATCATATACGCCCATTTAAATTGTCAAGTGGCAAATACAAACAAGTTGACGGGGTACAGCGACAGTCCCAAGGAGGTTATGCATCGTACTGTGACAGTCAAGATGAAGGATCTAATATGTATTTCAATACCATCACCATTTCGAGTCTGGACAGGATGCCTCCAATGAGGTGATGAGGCATTTGCGGTGTTGAACATCAAATGCCCATCGATGCTGGGGCAACATCGACTGAAAGTGAAGATAGACACCGGAGCTGGAGGTAATACCCTTCCTCTTCGGGTCATACAAGACATGTATCCACGTGACAAATATAAGCAGCACCTACGACCAAGCAAAGTCTGACTGACGGCATATAACGGGACAGAAATCCATTGTGTTGGAACTATATCCATTTCATGCCGATACCAGGGATCGATGTGGTGTCCTCAAATATTCTTCATGGTAGACGTGGCAGGACCCGCTGTCATAGGCCTCCCAGGTATCAGGCAACTTCAGGTCATCACGATACATGCCATGGGAACAGAAGAGCACCCATCAGACGCACCCATCAGTTTCAACTCGGTGGGAGACCTAATGAAGAGATGGCCTAATCAGTTGGACAGGATTGGCAACTTCAAGGAGCCAGCCACCCTTCATCTCAAGGAGAAGGCCACACCACACATTGATGCACCAAGGAAATGCAGTGTCCATCTGAGAGACAAGTTGCAGGCCGAGTTGGACAAAATGGAGGATGATGGAATCATCAGAAAAGTAACTCACCATACGGACTGGTGCAGTTCAATAACAACCTCCGTTATGAAAGATGGATCAATCAGGGTAGGCCTAGACCCAAAATGCTTGAATGTAAGTCTCAAACGCTGCCCACACAAGATCCGAACACTTGAGGAAATCAATCCAGCTTTTGCCAATGGGAAATTGTTCACCAAACTTGATGCAAAAGCGGGCTATTGGTCTGTCCGACATGAGGAGGCTAGCCAGGTACCTACCACATTCCGGACACCTTTTGGCAGATATTGCTACAGAAGGTTACCTTTCGGCTTGTCGGTGAGCCAGGATATATTCCAGCAACGTATGGACACAATCATAGAGCAGGTTCCTGGATGCATCTGCATTGCAGATGATATTGTCATAGTGGGATCCACGGAACAAGAACATGACTGTAATCTGAAGCAGCTGTTGGAGACAGCGTCCTGGGAAGGACTAGCTTTCAACAGTGCAAAGTGCGTAGTGAAGGCTATGTCCATCAACATCTTCGGGACAGTCTATTCAGACACCGGCATCAGACCAGATCTTTGTACGGTGAAGGACATTCACATGATGCCAACACCACAAGACAAAGAAGATTTACAACGGTTCCTGGGGATGATGAATTTTTAATCGCCCTACATCCCAAACTATGTTGACCTGGTCGCCATCTTGAGGGATTTACTGAAGAAAGATGTCCCCTTCTTGTGGCAAGAAGACCACCAGATGGCATTCTGTAACCTGAAGAGCAGCATACAGGAGGAATCTGTCCTCCAGTACCACCGCCCTGATGCTCCTGTCACCCTCGAGGTAGATGCATCAATGAAAGGAATGGGAGCATGCCTTTCGCAGGAAGGACGGCCTGTTGCGTACGCTTCAAAAGCTCTGTCTTCCTGCCAGTCCAACTACTCAACAGACAATAGGTGCAGGAGGAGGCCATTCGGCCCTTCGAGCCAGCACCGCAATTCAACGTGATCATGGCTGATCATTCTCAATCAGTACCCCGTTCCTGCCCTCTCCCCATACCCCCTGACTCCACTATCATTAAAAGCTCTATCTAGCTCTCTCTCTTCTGAGGCAGAGAATTCCACAGATTCACAACTCTCTGATTGAAAAAGTTTTTCCTCATCACCGTTCTAAATGGCCTACCCCTTATTCTTAAACTGTGGCCACTTGTTCTGGACTCCTCCAACATTGGGAACATGTTTCCTGCCTCTAACGTGTCCAACCCCTTAACAATCTTATACGTTTCGATAAGATCTCCTCTCATCCTTCTAAATTCCAGTGTATACAAGCCTAGTCGCTCCAGTCTTTCAACATATGACATATTAAACCTACGCTTAGGTTTAGTAGTGAGAATATCCTTCCTCAAATTTGGAGACCAAAACTGCACACAGTACTCCAGGTGAGGTCTCACCAGGGCCCGGTACAACTGCAGAAGGACCTCTTTGCTCCTATACTCAACTCCTCTTGTTATGAAGGCCAACATTCTTCACTGCCTGCTGTACCTGCATGCTTCCTTTCAGTGACTGATGCACTAGGACACCCAGATCTCGTTGCACGTTCCCTTTTCCTAACTTGACACCATTCAGATAATACTCTGCCTTCCTATTCTTACCACCAAAGTGGATAACCTCACACTTATCCACATTAAACTGCATCTGCCATGTATCTGCCCACTCACACAACCTGTCCAAGTCACCCTGCAACCTCATAGCATCTTCCTCACAGTTGACACTACCACCCAGCTTTGTATCATCTGCAAATTTGCTAATGGTACTTTTAATCCCTTCATCCAAGTCATTAATGTATATTGTAAATAGCTGCGGTCCCAGCACCGAACCTTGCGGTACCCCACTAGTTACTGCCTGCCATTCTGAAAGGGATCCATTTATCCCCACTCTTTGCTTTCTGTCTGTCAACCAATTTTCTATCCATGTCAGTACCCTACCTCCAATACCATGTGCTCTAATTTTGCCCACTAATCTCCTATGTGGAACCTTGACATCCTAGTTACATCCCCAAAGAATTCCAAAAGATTAGTCAAGCATGATTTCCCCTTCGTAAATCCATGCTGACTCGGAACAATCCTGTTACTGCTATCCAAATGCTCCGCAATTTCGTCTTTTATAATTGACAAGCCTCTTGTCACTATCTGTGGCAAACCATTCACAAGTGTCCCACCCCGTCTGCAGCGGTTGCTCATCAAGGTGCAAGGATACAACTTCACCATAGAGCACAGACCTGGGGCAGAGATGATCGTTACTGACACTCTCAGCAGGCTGCCCAATCCGCAGAAGACAGAGAGCATAGATCTTGATGTACATGTTGAGAGCATATATTTCTTTTTAGAGATACAGCGCAGAAACAGGCCATTCGGCCCACCGAGTCTGCACCGCCCAGCGATCCCCGCACACTAACACTATCCTACACCCACTAGGGCAATTTTTACATTTGCCCAGTCAATTAACCTACAAACCTGCACGTCTTTGGAGTGTTGGAGGAAACAGATCTCGGAGAAAACCCACGCAGGTCAACAGATGAGGAATCTTCTGCCTCAGAAGGCAGTGGAGGCCAATTTAGAGATCATACAAACTCCGTACAGACGGCACCCATAGTCAGGATGGAACCTGAGTCTCCGGCGCTGCATTCGCTGTAAGGCAGCAACTCTACCGCTGCGCCACCGTGCCACAACGTCAAAGACACACTACACATCGATTTGATACACTTCGGCAAACTCAAAAAGGAGGAACTGCAGACAGAGACTTGTCGTGACCCTTTACTGCATATGGTCATCCAGTATATTCATTCCGGATGGCCAACGACCATACAGGAGATACCTGCTGATACCTACTGGCCTTTTCGAGATGAGTTGGGCATGTCAAATGGGACCATATTCAAAGGTAGGCAAGTAGTCATTCTTGAGTCGATGAGACAGGATATCCTGCATCAACCTCATGTTGGCCACCAGGGCATCGAGAAGATGAGACTTCTAGCGAGACAAATGGTCTATTGGCCCAACATGAACCAACACATTGATGATCTTGTATGAAGGTGCAGTCAGTGCCAGATGCACATGCCAGAGCAAATGAGGGAAACACTCATACCACATGAGATACCAGTCACACCTTGGACCAAAATAGCAATGGATATGTTTGAACTTGACGATATACAATATCTTGTCATGGTAGATTACCATTCCAAGTTTCCGGTGGTGCATAAGCTGACAAGCACCACGAGTGCCATGGTTGCTAATATGGTGACTGCAACATTTGGCCTCCTAGGAGCACCGACGGAAATCATCTCTGACAATGGTCTGCAATTTGTTGATGAACCTTTCATGTCCATATGCAGACAATGGGGGCTCACCCATACAATGTCCTCACCTAGGGACCCTCAGTCGCATGGACTGATTGAGAGAATGGTACGAATGGTGAAATCCATCATCAAGAAGTCTTTGACAACGGGACAGAGTGTAGCAGCAGCTTTACTCAACTTGTGTACTACGCCGATTGATTCCAAGTTACCGTCACTAGCAGAGATGATGTTTGGAAGACAGATTCGGACACCTCTACCCACTAACCTTGACACGAACAAGGCATACGAAGGGCACAGGAACTTTGTGTGACTTGAAGAACACAAGGAAAGTATGAAGGCACATTTTGACAATTCGGTCAAGAGACAAGACTTGAAACCATTACACATTGGACAGAAGGTCCGGGTTATGGATCAAGCGACTCATGTCTGGATACCAACTGAAGTGAGAATGATCTGTGACGAACCCCAATCAAGATCTTACATCATTGAAACGCCGCATGGAAATAGATTCATGCGGAATCGAGTGCAGTTGAGAGATATTCCTCCACTGGAGAAACCAGGCTTTGGTCCCCACTGTGTCCCCACTGCGTCCCTCCAGACAGCAACAGGACTGAGACCAAATATGTAGAGTAGGAACGACCGTCACATAATGCTGATGGAGATTATGTGACACGTTCAGGACGTGTTAGTAAGAAACCTGCACGTTACCGTTGATAATCATTACTAGTGAAGAATTTTGGTGTTTATTAAAAAAAACACATTTGTGTTTAGAGTTTGTTTTTTAAACATATTTTATTTTATATAAAACAAGGGGGGTGTTGTGATATTGCAAGGACTATTTTATTATATCACAAGGACTACTTTGTTTGTGCGTTAGCAACATGTATATATGAGAATAACGTAATATTGGTGGGCACTCTGGTTCCAAGGAGGCAGTGGAATAAACAGCCTGGATTTATGCTCCAGCTTCCACACCGTTAAACACGTGTACATGTGGTCATTCCAGAGACATAACAACGGTATAACAGACCACGAAGTACAACATGTCCCCACCCCCACTGACCCTCTGTGCCAACCACACTGACCACTGCAAGCTCTGTCCCCAGTCCCACTGTCACTGACCGCTCCGAGCTGTCCCCAGTCCCCACTCTGACCGCTGCGAGCTGTCCCCAGTCCCCACTCTGACCGCTGCGAGCTGTCCCCAGTCCCCACACTGACCGCTGCGAGCTGTCCCCAGTCCCCACACTGACCGCTGCGAGCTGTCCCCAGTCCCACTGTCACTGACCGCTCTGAGCTCTGTCCCCAGTGCCCACACTGACCGCTCCGAGCTGTCCCCAGTCCCCACACTGACCACTGCGAGCTGTCCCCAGTCCCACTGTCAATGACCGCTCCGAGCTGTCCCCAGTCCCCACACTGACCGCTCTGAGCTCTGTCCCCAGTCCCCACACTGACCGCTCCGAGCTGTCCCCAGTCCCCACACTGACCGCTCCGAGCTGTCCCCAGTCCCCACACTGACCGCTCCGAGCTGTCCCCAGTCCCCACAGACCGCTGCGAGCTCTGTCCCCACTCTGACCGCTGCGAGCTGTCCCCAGTCCCACTGTCACTGACCGCTCCGAGCTGTCCCCAGTCCCCACACTGACCGCTGCGAGCTGTCCCCAGTCCCCACACTGACCGCTCCGAGCTGTCCCCAGTGCCCACACTGACCGCTGCGAGCTCAGTCCCCAGTCCCCACTGACCGCTGCGAGCTCTGTCCCCAGTCCCCACACTGACCGCTCTGAGCTCTGTCCCCAGTCCCACTGTCACTGACCGCTCCGAGCTGTCCCCAGTCTCCACACTGACCGCTCTGAGCTCACTGTCCCCAGTCCCCACACTGACCGCTGCGAGCTCACTGTCCCCAGTCCCCATACTGACCGCTGCGAGCTCACTGTCCCCAGTCCCGCTGTCACTGACCGCTGCGAGCACACTGACCCGTCCCACTGTCACTGACCACTGCGAGCTCACTGTCCCCAGTCCCCACACTGACCGCTGTGAGCTCACTGTCCCCAGTCCCGCTGTCACTGACCACTGCGAGCTCACTGTCTCCAGTCCCCACACTGACCGCTGCGAGCTCACTGTCTCCAGTCCCCACACTGACCACTGCGAGCTCACTGTCCCCAGTCCCCACACTGACCGCTGCGAGCTCACTGTCTCCAGTCCCCACACTGACCACTGCGAGCTCACTGTCTCCAGTCCCCACACTGACCACTGCGAGCTCACTGTCCCCAGTCCCCACACTGACCGCTGCGAGCTCACTGACCTGTCCCCACACTGACCACTGCGAGCTCACTGTCCCCAGTCCCCACACTGACCGCTGCGAGCTCACTGTCTCCAGTCCCCACTGACCGCTGCGAGCTCACTGACCCGTCCCCACACTGACCACTGCGAGCTCACTGTCCCCAGTCCCCACACTGACCGCTGCGAGCTCACTGTCTCCAGTCCCCACACTGACTGCTGCAAGCTCACTGTCTCCAGTCCCGCTGTCACTGACCGCTGCGAGCTCACTGTCCCCAGTCCCCACACTGACCGCTGCGAGCTCACTGTCCCCAGTCCCGCTGTCACTGACCACTGCGAGCTCACTGACCCCAGTCCCCACACTGACCGCTGCGAGCTCAGTCTCCAGTCCCGCTGTCACTGACCGCTCCGAGCTCACTGACCCCAGTCCCCACACTGACCGCTGCGAGCTCACTGTCCCCAGTCCCACTGTCACTGACCGCTCCTAGCTGGCTGTGCTGACCTGTCCTCTGGTCCCACCTCTGTCTTGTGGTCAGGGAGCATTGTCCACTCGACCCCAGCACACACAGCGGGCACTCTCCCCATGACAGTGGCTGGATGGTCACAGTGTCCGTAGAGCCAGTCGGCAGCTGATGCCCCACACTGTCCTGGCCTTTCCCTGGGCGGGCGTGGGCCGGGCAATGCTGGTCAGAGGGAAGGCATTGACCTGGATGTGTGGGATGAGGTCCTTCACATCGAGTGTGGAGTCAGGCACCAGTCCAAAGATGCTGAGGGTCTTCAGGCTGGAGATGTGGGCCAACTCCCTGCACAACACACCAAATCACCACCCAACACACACGCTCAACAAGTGTCGCAGTCGGGCTGTCACGGAGCAGTTGGACAACACGTTGGTGGGACCACATTTAGAGTATTGTGTTCAGTTTAGAATAAAGGGGAGGGGGCCATTTAAAACTGAAGTGAGAAGGAACTTTTTCTCCCAGAGAGTTGTGAATTTGTGGAATTCTCTGCCACAGAGGGCAGTGGAGGCCAATTCACTGGATGGATTTAAAAGAGAGTTAGATGGAGCTCTAGGGGGTAGTGGAATCAAGGGATATGGGGAGAAGGCAGGCACGGGTTACTGATTATGGATGATCAGCCATGATCTGGCTCAAAGGGCCGAATGGCCTCCTCCTGCACCTATTGTCTATGTCTCTGGGCACCATGTTACATAGAAACATAGAAAATAGGTGCAGGAGTAGGCCATTCGGCCCTTCGAGCCTGCACGGCCATTCAATATGATCATGGCTGATCATTCAGCTCAGTAGCCTGTACCTGCCTTCTCTCCATACCCCCTGATCCCTTTAGCAAAAAGGGCCACATCTAACTCCCTCTTAAATATAGCCAATGAACTGGCCTCAACTACCTTCTGTGGCAGAGAATTCCACAGACTCACCACTCTCTGTGTGAAGAAATGTTTTCTCATCTCGGTCCTAAAAGACCTCCCCCTTATCCTTAAGCTGTGACCCCTGGTTCTGGACTTCCCCAACATCGGGAACAATCTTTCCGCATCTAGCCTCTCCAACCCCTTAAGAATTTTATATGTTTCTATAAGATCCCCCCTCAGTCTTCTAAATTCCAGCGAGTACAAGCCCAGTCTATCCAGTCTTTCCTCATATGAAAGTCCCGCCATCCCAGGGATCAATCTGGTGAACCTTCTCTGTACTCCCTCTAAGGCAAGAACGTCTTTCCTCAGGTTAGGAGACCAAAACTGCACACAATACTCCAGGTGCGGTCTCACCAAGGCCCTGTACAACTGCAGCAGAACCTCCCTGCTCCTAAACTCAAATCCTCTTGCTATGAATGCCAACATACCATTCGCTTTCTTCACTGCCTGCTGCACCTGCATGCTTGCTTTCAATGACTGGTGCACCATGACACCCAGGTCACGTTGCATCTCCCCTTCTCCTAATCGTTCACCATTCAGGTAATACTCTGCTTTCCTGTTCTTGCCGCCAAAGTGGATAACCTCACATTTATCCACATTATATTGCATCTGCCATGCATTTGCCCACTCGCCTAATCTATCCAAGTCACTCTGCAGCCTCCTAGCATCCTCCTCGCAGCTAACACTGCCACCCAGCTTCGTGTCATCCGCAAACTTAGAGATGTTGCATTCAATTCCCTCGTCCAAATCATTAATATACACTGTAAATATCTGGGGTCCCAGCACTGAGCCTTGCGGTACCCCACTAGTCACTGCCTGCCATTCCGAAAAGGACCCGTTTATTCCTACTCTTTGCTTCCTGTCCGCCAACCAATTTTCTATCCACCTCAACACTGAACCCTCAATACCGTGTGCTTTAAGTTTGTACACCAATCTCCTATGTGGGACCTTGTCGAAGGCCTTCTGAAAGTCCAGATATAACACATCGACTGGTTCTCCCTTATCCACTCTACTAGTTACAACCTCGAAAAATTCTATAAGATTCGTCAGACATGATTTGCCTTTGGTAAATCCATGCTGACTTTGTCCGATGATTTCACCACTTTCCAAATGTGCTGCTATCACATCTTTAATAACTGACTCTAGCATTTTCCCCACTACCGATGTTAGGCTAACTGGTCTATAATTCCCCGTTCTCTCTCTCCCTCCCTTTTTAAAAAGTGGGGTTACATTAGCTACCCTCCAGTCCTCAGGAACTACTCCAGAATCTAAAGAGTTTTGAAAAATTATCACTAATGCATCCACTATTTCTGAGGCTACTTCCTTAAGCACTCTGGGATGCAGCCTATCTAGCCCTGGGGATTTATCTGCCTTTAATCCATTTAATTTACCTAACACCACTTCCCGACTAACCTGGATTTCCCTCAGTTCCTCCATCTCATTAGACCACCGGTCCCCCGCTATTTCCGGCAGACGGTTTATGTCTTCCTTAGTGAAGACAGAACCAAAGTATTTGTTCAATTGGTCTGCCATCTCCTTGTTCCCTATGATCAATTCACCTGTTTCCGACTGCAAGGGACCTACATTTGCCTTAACTAATCTTTTTCTCTTCACATATCTATAAAAGCTTTTGCAGTCTGTTTTTATGTTCCTTGCCAGTTTTCCCTCATAATCTAATTTCCCTTTCCTAATTAAGCCCTTTGTCCTCGTCTGCTGGACTCTGAATTTCTCCCAGTCCTCTGGTATGCTACTTTTTCTGGCTAATCCGTATGCTTCATCTTTTGTTTTAATACTATCCTTGATTTCCCTTGTTAGCCACGGATGCACTACCTTTCCTGGTTTGTTCTTTTGCCAAACTGGGATGAACACTTGTAGTTCATCCATGCGACCTTTAAATACCTTCCATTGCATGTCCACCGTCAACCCTTTCAGCATCAATCGCCAGTCTATCTTGGACAATTCACGCCTAATACCTTCAAAGTTACCTTTCTTTAAGTTCAGAACACTTGTTTCTGTATCGACTTTGTTACAGGAAAGATTGGCAAACTGGAACAGGTTCAGAAAAAAATTAGACATAGAAAATAGGTGCAGGAGGAGGCCATTCATTGTGATCATGGCTGATCATCCACAATCAGTAACCCGTGCCTGCCTTCTCCCCATATCCATTGATTCCACTACCCCTAGAGCTCTATCTAACTCTCTTTTAAATTCATCCAGTGAATTGGCTTCACAATGTTATAGGAAAGATGTCAAGCTGTAAAGGTACAGAGATTAATGACGATGATGCCAGGACTAGAGGACCTGAGCTGTATGGAGAGGTTGAGTAGGCTGGGAGTGCGGGACGATGAGGGGGCTTTTCGAGCTGTATAAGATTCCCCTCATTCTGATTGTCAGAAAGCCTTTGATAAGGTGCCACACGCAAGGCTAAGGAAGATGAGAACCCACGGTATCAGAGGGCAGATACTGGCATGGAGAGCAGGCTGGCTGGATGGCAGAAGGCAACGAGTGGCAATAAAGGGGGCTTTGTCTGGGTGGCTGCCAGTGACCAGCAGAGTTCCGCAGGGCTCGGTGCTGGGCCCGCTGCTCTTCACGGTGTATATTAATGATTTCGACGAGGGGATTGAAGGCTTTGTGGCCACGTTTGTGATGATACAAAGATAGGTGGACAGACAGGTAGTGTAGAGAAAGCAGGGACTCTGCAGAAGGACTTGGACAGGTTGGGAGAGTGGGCAGAGAAGTGGCAGATGGAATATAGTGGAGCAAAGTGTGGAGTCGTGCATTTTGGTCATAGGGATAAAGGCGTAGACTATTTACCAAATGGGGAGAGAATCCTGAAATCGGAGGTGCAAGGGGACTTGGGAGTGCTGGTGCAGGATTCCCAAAAAGTTAATCTAAAAGTTGAATCGGTAGTAAAGAAAGCAAACGCAATGCTAGGAAAAAAGTGCAGATGCTGGTTTAAATCGACGGTAGACACAAAATGCTGGAGTAACTCAGCAGGTCAGGCAGCATCTCGGGAGAGAAGGAATGGGTGACGTTTCGGGTCAAGACCCTTCTTCAGACTGATGTCAAGGCAGTACAAAGATAGAATGTAGTCGGAGACAGGAAGATTACTGGGAGAACTGGGAAGGGATGGAGAGGGAAGGAAAGCAAAGGCTACTTGAAGTTAGAGAAGAAAGCTTTTCACCTAGAGAGTTGTGGATTTATGGAATTCTCTGCCACAGAGGGGGGCAGTGGGGGGCAATTCACTGGATGAAGGATGAGAGGGGATCTTATCGAAACGTATAAGATTATTAAGGGGTTGGACACATTAGAGGCAGGAAACATGTTCCCAATGTTGGGGGAGTCCAGAACCAGGGGCCACAGTTTAAGAATAAGGGGTAGGCCATTTAGAACGGAGATGAGGAAAAACTTTTTCAGTCAGAGAGTTGTGAATCTGTGGAATTCTCTGCCTCAGAAGGCAGTGGAGGCCAATTCTCTGAATGCATTCAAGAGAGAGCTAGATAGAGCTCTTAAGGATAGCGGAGTCAGGGGGTATGGGGAGAAGGCAGGAACGGGGTACCGATTGAGAATGATCAGCCATGATCACATTGAATGTTCATACCGTTGGCTCGAAGGGCCGAATGACCTCCTCCTGCACCTATTGTCTATTTTCTATGTTGTCAATGTTCATACTGGACAGAAAGGTCAGACTGGGAGTGGGAGGGGGAGTTGAAGTGCTGAGCCACCGGGAGATCAGGCTGGTGAGTCGGACTGAGCGAAGGTGTTGAGCGAAACGATCGGCAAGCCTGCGCTTGGTCTCGCCGATGTAGAGAAGTTGACACCTGGGACTACAACCTCATCAACTGTGAACCCAAACAGTCTTTCCAGGTGAGGCAGAGGTTCACCTGCACCTCCTCCAACCTCATCTGCTGCATCCGCTGTTCCAGGTGTCAACGTCTCTACATACTCCCAGTCTGACCTCTCTGTCCTGGGCCTCCTCCATTGTCAGAGTGAAGCCCAGCGCAAATTGGAGGAACAGCACCTCATATTTCGCTTGGATAGTTTACACACCAGCGGTATGAACATTGACTTCTCTAACTTCAGATAGTCCCTGCTTTCCTTCTCTATCCCCTCCCCCTTTCCAGTTCTTCCACTGTCTTCCTGTCTCCGTCTACATCCTATCTTTGTCCCGCCCCCTCCGCTGACATCAGTCTGAAGAAGGGTCTCGACCCGAAACGTCACCCATTCCTTCTCTCCTGAGATGCTGCCTGTCCCGCTGAGTTACTCCAGCATTTTGCGTCAAAGGATTTATTTCAAGAGGGCTTGTATACTGATCATGGATACAGTGTAATGTTGTGGCCCTATAGGGCGCTGGCTGGTAAGGCCGCATTTGGAATATGGTGAGCAATTGTGGGCACCGTATCTGAGGATGTGCTGGCTCTGGAGAGGGTCCAGAGGAGGTTTACAAGAACGATCCCAGAAATGAGTGGCAGTGATGTGTGCCAGTGGGGTGGAACGGGAGTCTGGGGAGGGGTGAAGTGGGACTGGAGGGGTGGGGTGCCGGGTGGGGGTGGGCCAGGTGGGGGAGCAGGGTGGGAGTGGGCCAGGCGGGGGTGGGCCAGGCGGGGGTGCAGGTGGGGGTGGGTGGTACGGGGGTGGGTGGGTCGGGGGTGGGCGGTGCGTGGGGGCTACACTTACCCCAGGCGTGCTGCTGGGACGTGGTGGATGGGCGGTGCAGGAGTGGGTGGGTGCGGTGCGTGGGGGGCTACACTTACCCGAGGCATGCTGCTGGGACGTGGTGGGTGGGCTGCGGTGCGCCGTGCGGGGGTGGGTAGGTCGGGGGTGGGCGGGCGGTGCGTGGGGACTACACTTACCCCAGGCATGCTGCTGGGACGTGGTGGGTGGGTTGTGCGGGGGTGGGTGGGTCGGGGGTGGGCGGGCGGTGGGTGCGGTGCGTGGGGGGCGGGCGGTGGGTGCGGTGCGTGGGGGGCTACACTTACCCCAGGCGTGCTGCTGGGACGTGGTGGGTGGGCTGGGGTGGGCTGTGCGGGGGTGGGTGGGTCGGGGGTGGGCGGGCGGTGGGTGCGGTGCGTGGGGGGCTACACTTACCCCAGGCGTGCTGCTGGGATGTGGTGGCAGCGGCTGAGGCCCAGGTGCTGCAGGTGGGGGAGCTTCTGCAGGAACGGCAAACACGCCGACGTCAGCATCGAGCTGTCACTGGGGGAGAGACACATCGTCACGGGGAGACACACAGGGTCACGGGGAGACACACAGGGTCATGGGGAGACACAGGGTCACGGGGACACACACACAGTCACGGGGAGACACACAGTCTGGGGACACACACACAGTCACGGGGACACACACACGGTCACGGGGACACACACACGGTCACACACACAGGGTCACGGGGACACACACACGGTCACGGGGACACACACACGGTCACGGGGACACACACACGGTCACACACACAGGGTCACGGGGACACACACACGGTCACGGGGACACACACACGGTCACGGGGAGAGGTGAGGGGGTGTTGGGGGGGGCTGACCTCATGTCCAGGTTGGTGATCCGTGGGCAACGTTGGCACAGGACCTGTACGTCTAGACACAGAGCAGACACATCACAGACTGCCCCGTCCCCCTGACTCCCCCCCGTACCAGTGTGTGCGACCCCCCAGTGTGTGCGACCCCCCAGTATGTTCCCCGTACCAGTGTGTGTGACCCCCCCAGTGTGTGTTCCCCCAGTGTGTGTTCCCCCAATGTGTGTGACCCCCCCAGTGTGTGTGACCCCCCCAGTGTGTGACCCCCCAGTGTGTGCGACCCCCCAGTGTGTGTGCGACCCCCCAGTGTGTGTGACCCCCCCAGTGTGTGTGACCCCCCAGTGTGTTCCCCCAGTGTGTGCGACCCCCCCAGTGTGTGCGACCCCCCAGTGTGTGTGACCCCCCCAGTGTGTGTGACCCCCCCAGTGTGCGACCCCCCCCAGTGTGTTCCCCCAGTGTGTGTGACCCCCCCAGTGTGTGCGACCCCCCAGTGTGTGTGACCCCCCAGTGTGTGCGACCCCCCCAGTGTGTGTGACCCCCCAGTGTGTGTGACCCCCCCCAGTATGTGTGACCCCCCAGTGTGTGTGACCCCCCCAGTGTGTTCCCCGTACCAGTGTGCGACCTCCCCAGTGTGTGTGACCACCCAGTGTGTGTGACCCCCCAGTGTGTGTGACCCCCCCAGTGTGTTCCCCGTACCAGTGTGTGTGACCCCCCAGTGTGTGTGACCCCCCAGTGTGTTCCCCGTACCAGTGTGTGCGACCCCCCAGTGTGTGTGACCCCCCAGTGTGTGTGACCCCCCAGTGTGTGTGACCCCCCAGTGTGTTCCCCGTACCAGTGTGTGCGACCCCCCCAGTGTGTGCGACCCCCCAGTGTGTTCCCCGTACCAGTGTGTGCGACCCCCCCAGTGTGTGTGACCCCCCAGTGTGTGTGACCCCCCAGTGTGTTCCCCGTACCAGTGTGTTCCCCGTACCAGTGTGTGTGACCCCCCAGTGTGTGCGACCCCCCCAGTGTGTGCGACCCCCCCAGTGTGTGCGACCCCCCCAGTGTGTGCGACCCCCCCAGTGTGTGCGAAGCCCCAGTGTGTGCGACCCCCCCAGTGCGTGTTCCCCTGTACCAGAGGGTGTTCCCCATACCAGTGTGTGACCCCCCCCCCCCCCCAGTGCGTGTTCCCCCCAGTGTGCTCCCCCCCTGTACCGGTGTCGGTCAGGCTTCCGCGGTGGCCGCTGACGTTGAGCTGGGTGACCGTCTCTGGGAGATGAGCGACCGTCACTGCCACGTGGAGACGTCCAAACCCACACCACGACACATTCACCTCCTCCAACCTGGGGGGGCAGCAACAGGTGAGGGGACGCACCACACCCCCCCCCCCTCACACCACCCCCCCCACCACACACACCCCTCCCCCTCACCACACCCCTCCCCCTCACCACACCCCCCCTTCACCACACACCCCCCCTCACCCTCACACCACCCCCCCACCACACACCCCTCCCCCTCACCACCCTCCCCCTCACCAACCCCCCTTCACCACACCCCCCCTTCACCACACACCCCCCCCTCACCACCAACCCCCCCACCACACACCCCTCCCCCTCACCACCCCCCCCTTCACCACACACCCCCCCCTCACCACCAACCCCCCTCACAACACACCCCTCCCCCTCACCACACCCCTCCCCCTCAGCACACACCCCTCCCCCTCACCACACCCCCCTCCCCCTCACCACACCCCTCCCCCTCAGCACACACCCCTCCCCCTCACCACACCCCCCTCCCCCTCACCACACCCCTCACGACACACACCCTCACCACACCCCCCTCCCCCTCACCACACCCCCCTCCCCCTCACCACACACCCCTCCCCCTCACCACACCCCTCCCCCTCACCACACACCCCTCCCCCTCACCACACCCCTCCCCCTCACCACACACCTCCCCTCACACACACCACCCCTCACTCACACACACCCCCCCCTCACCACAACCCCCCCTCACCACACCCCTCCCCCTCACCACACACACCCCTCACCACACACACCCCTCACCACATACCCTCCCCCCCACCACACACACCACCCCTCACACACACCCCCCCCCCCCTCACCACACACCCCAGAATAGGGGAATCAAGGACCAGAGGACATAGGTTCAAGGTGAAGGGGAAAAGATTTAATAGGAATCGGAGGGGTAACTTTTTCACACAGAGGGTGGTGGGTGTATGGAACAAGCTGCCAGAGGAGGTAGTTGAGGCTGGGACTATCCCATCGTTTAAGTAACAGTTGGACAGGTACATGGATAGGACAGGTTTGGAGGGATACGGACCAAGCGCAGGCAAGTGGGACTAGTGTAGCTGGGACATTGTTGGCCAGTGTGGGCAAGTTGGGTTGAAGGGCCTGTTTCCACACTGTATCACTCTGTGACTCTATGAAGGGCCTGTTTCCACACTGTATCACTCTGTGACTCTATGAAGGGCCTGTTTCCACACTGTATCACTCTATGAAGGGCCAGTTTCCACACTGTATCACTCTGTGACTCTATGAAGGGCCTGTTTCCACACTGTATCACTCTATGAAGGGCCAGTTTCCACACTGTATCACTCTGTGACTCTATGAAGGGCCTGTTTCCACACTGTATCACTCTATGAAGGGCCTGTTTCCACACTGTATCACTCTGTGACTCTATGAAGGGCCTGTTTCCACACTGTATCACTCTGTGACTCTATGAAGGGCCTGTTTCCACACTGTATCACTCTGTGACTCTATGAAGGGCCTGTTTCCACACTGTATCACTCTGTGACTCTATGAAGGGCCTGTTTCCACACTGTGTCACTCTGTGACTCTATGAAGGGCCTGTTTCCACACTGTATCACTCTATGAAGGGCCAGTTTCCACACTGTATCACTCTATGAAGGGCCTGTTTCCACACTGTATCACTCTGTGACTCTATGAAGGGCCTGTTTCCACACTGTATCACTCTGTGACTCTATGAAGGGCCTGTTTCCACACTGTATCACTCTGTGACTCTATGAAGGGCCTGTTTCCACACTGTATCACTCTGTGACTCTATGAAGGGCCTGTTTCCACACTGTATCACTCTGTGACTCTATGAAGGGCCTGTTTCCACACTGTATCACTCTGTGACTCTATGAAGGGCCTGTTTCCACACTGTGTCACTCTGTGACTCTATGAAGGGCCTGTTTCCACACTGTATCACTCTATGAAGGGCCAGTTTCCACACTGTATCACTCTGTGACTCCATGAAGGGCCTGTTTCCACACTGTATCACTCTGTGACTCTATGAAGGGCCTGTTTCCACACTGTGTCATTCTGTGACTCTTCAGGCCCTTCATGGAGCCAACGTCTTATACAACTGCAACGTAACCTCCCAACTTCTATACTCTGACTGATGAAGGCCAAAGTGCCAAAAGCCTTTTTGACCATCTTATCCACCTGCGACTCCACCATCAAGGAACCATGCACCTGTATTCCTAGATCCCTCTGCTCTACAACACTACCCAGAGGCCTACCATTCACCGTGTAGGTCCTGCCCTTGTTCGACAGCCCAAAATGCAACACCTCACACTGCTCTGTATTAAATTCCATCAACCATTCCTCCGCCCACCTGGCCAATCGATGCCGATCCTACTGCAATCGTTCACAACCATCTTCACTATCTGCAAAACCACAACCATCATCAGCAAACTTGAGTACAAAAGTTGGGACATGGTGTTGCAGTTGTACATGTGGTTGGTGACACCA